>NW_003852696.1:59712-64002 GCF_000181295.1 Otolemur garnettii
CTCCTTCACTGGCCTTAGGCCTTTGCTCCCAGAGCCCTCAGCATGACCCCCACCACTGCAGCCTCCTCTCACTGGACCGTCGTCAGCTTTCCACAAGACCTTCGTCTAGTAATCCAAGAGTCCTCACTGGAAAGGCTGCTTATGACCATCAAGTACTTAGGATGCAGAAGGTTGTGGCCCAGGGACACTGTGGACTGACAGTGACTAGGCTCTCGGGTGACTCCACTTGAGTGATTCCTGCTTGTTACCAGCCACCGTTCACCTGGACAGCCAGTTCCTGGTCAGGCCCTGAGAAGGCTGGAGGAGCCACCTGCTAACATCTAAAGATAGTTTATTCACTTCCAAGGCCCACTGTCAGGTAAGTTGGGGAGCTGGATTCCATGGTACCAGTCAAGGACTCAGGACACCCTGTGCACCCAGCAAAGTGTTGACTAACTACAAATTTAGTCTAGAATGAAAATGCTTTGAAGATATAATCACGTTAAGATAGCAGGATATCGTGTAACCTTGTAACCTTTGAGGGGGAATCTGATGTAAACTGTAATAAATAACAGCATGAATAATGCTTACTGTAAGAATATAAAAGTAACAAAGAGAAAGAGGGGACAGGACAGTTCTGTGAGGACACACCCTCATTCTTCTCTAGAACTGTTGGTTTTTCTGTAAATAAAAGTGAAAAAGTTGATCTCTCATCTGCTTCTCCATTATTGGCTTGGGTGACAGGTGGATGGACTTCCTGGTCCAGCATCACGCTGAGAGACTGCAGTCTGTGTAGTGAGCAGCAGGGGGCACTGTGGGTCTTACCCAGGACAGCACGGGGCGGGGTGGGGTCGGGGGTGGGGAGAGTGATCACAGCTGCCAACGCCCAAACTGCCAGGGCGGGGCAGTGGAGCCTGACACAAACTCTGCAGCTGTGTCCTCTCTGGGTGAGGTCCCAGCACCTGCCTCCTCCCAGGTCCTGCCTGCCAGACTCCCCCCGGCCCACCAGCCCCCAGGTCCTTAACAAATGCATGGGGCTGGGAGGGGCAGCCAGTGGTTCGGATACATTTGCATCCATAACCCCTCCCCTGTGAGCCCAGTGGAGAGATAAGAGAGGCCTTGGATCCCACTCCTGCTCTGGACTTTAGAAGGACAGTGTCCACCATGGCCTGGGCCCCTCTCCTCCTGCTCATCTGCTCCCTCTCAGGTAACGACAGGCCTTCCATGTCCTGGGGAAGGCCCCAGCCAGAGTCAGGCAACTCTGTCTCAGATCCTCCAGTAGCTTGAATTTTGCCCCTGGTTCCTCACCCATGAACGTCTGTGTTTGCAGGTTCCCTCTCCCAGCCTGTGCTGACTCAGCCGCCCTCCCTCTCTGCCTCTCCTGGAGCATCAGCCAGACTCACCTGCACCCTGAGCAGTGGCTTCCCCATAGGTGACTTCCACATACACTAGTTCCAGAAGAAGCCAGGAAGCCCTCCCCGGTATCTCCTGAGATACTACTCAGACTCAGATAAGTATCAGGACTCCAAGGTCCCCAGCTGCTTCTCTGGATCCAAAGATGCCTCAGCCAATGCAGGGATCCGCATCTCTGGGCTGCAGGCTGGGGATGAGGCTGACTATTACTGTGGTACGTGGCACGATGACTCTAATGCTTACACAGTGCTCCACACCGAGGGAGAATTGAGACAAAAAAACCTCCCCTGCTTTCTCCCTGCCAGGCACAGTCACCCCTGTCCTTCCTGGGGCCACATCTAGATCATCAGGTCACTTCTAGTGTCATTTCTTCAGTCGCCAACCAATTCTCCTGGGGCTGGTGGGTGTGAATATGTCTTTCCTTTTTCTTCACTTTTGACATGAATTTGATTCATAGCTAATATATTCTCACCCTCATCATGTCCACAGATATTCTGGGAATAATGATTAGAGAGCCTCTTTCATCTCTTTTCCCTACTCTGAGGACTCAGCCTACCCCCAGGGAGATTATGGATGAGGAAGGAGGTGGGGACCCCTCCGTGCTCAGCCCAGGGCATAGGACTGACTAAGAAACACGTGTGGGCTGAGACCTCTGGCTGGTCACTGGATCCAGCTCCTCAAGCCCAGCTTCACTGACCAGCTCCTAGAGGGAGATCAACTTCCCCAACTACTGCTCATTCCCTCCTGTCCCTGCCAGCTTTCCCTCCCTCCTGAGACTCAGGGAAGCAGCTCTATGTTGCTACAGGGACATGGGGCAAACAGCCTTCTCCACAATGAGACATGACTGTGTCTGTGGCCTCTCAGTGTGCACAGGACACCCAGCATAGGTCTCCCTACTCCCTGTAATAACCCTCCCCTTCCTGCATCCCAAGGTCACCTTCTGCTCATGCTGAGGCTTCGTGAGGCTGCAGACACCCAGGAATGAGGGCTGTCCTGAAGTGAATTAAATATACCCATAGGGTATTTTCAGGGTAATCAGAAATTTATAGGGGAGCTGCTTCCTGATTCTTGGGTTTCAGGGATCTGGCTCTGAGGCCACCCTTCCCTGACCTGGCCTCCCCTCCTCATTCTCCTTTCTGCACAGGGGACAGCAGACTCAAGGGTTTGGCAATGGCTCAGCAAGAGCCCTTCATGCCTGGAACAATGTGGGGTCTTGTACCAGCTTCCAAGGCGGACTCAAGTCAGAGAGTCCACTGGTGACTCCCACATTCCTCCCAGGTTTCCTGGCCTGAGCTCGCCTGGGCTGCCTCTGCTCCTCCCAGTGTCTTTGTCCATTTGAGATGCTGCAATAAAGTACTATCAGCTTGGTAGCTTATAAAGCATGTACATTATTTCTCAAAATTTTGGAGCGTGGGTAGTCCAAGACCAGATATTTTGCAGATTTGGTGTTTTGTGAGGGCCTGATCTCTGTTTCACAAATGGCACCTTCTCACTATGTCCATAAGGGACCAATGAGCTCCTTGCTCATCTATTATAAAAATGCCAATTCCATCCATGATGTCTCAGCCTCCCAAAGGGTTCTGACTCCTCATAACACCACCTTGGGGGTTACAAATTTTGAAAGACACTACCATTGAGATCACAGCAACCAATGGCCTCAACCTCCCGGGGTGGTCCAGGTGCAGTGAGCACCAATCCCAGTCTTGGCATCACATCTCCCTAAGCACTTATTCCTTCCATCACTCCTGCTTGCATGGAATCCCACCCACTTAATTTAATAAATAAAATTTTGAAAGGGGCATATTTTCCCTGGAACACAACCCAAGTCCACCCACCACCCTGGCCCAACCCACCGCTACTTCTCACAAGGCACAAGAGAGGTACCAGAGCCACAGACCTTGCTGAGGCCATTGTTGGAAATGCCCCCAGTGAACCTGATTAGTGCTGACACCATAGGAAATTGTGCCATTTGCATTAGTAGGCAGTGCCAGATGAGGACATTCGCCCCTCCTGAATATGAAATTTGGGGAGCACGGAGCAGCTGAGCTCTCCTCAATGAGAGACATCACTTGGCCCTGGTGGAAAGCGTGCTTGGTTGGGATTGTCACTGACCATGTGGCAATTTGCTTATCAGTTATTTTGGTGTCACACAAGTCCTAAGCCCTCAGATATGCTGGGAATAATAATTAGAGAGCCTCTTTCATCTCTTTTATCCTCCCCTGAATGCTCTTTCCTCATAGCAGGCTGGTCCTTCGCACTCAAAGCCTGTCATCATCCAGTGTCCTGCTCCAGAGGATTGTTGTGGGACCTGTGATCTGAGAGACCAAAATAGATGTCCATTCATCAACTAAGACAGATCCTAAGTTAAGGAAACACAAATGACTTATTGGTGGAGGGCTCAGGACTTGGCTGGTGTGGCAACTTCCTCGATTCCTAGGGCTACAAGAAAGAACAACACTCTTGCTGAGCCCCCATCTATAGGAGCTGTCAGGCAAGTTATCAGACCCCAGGTAACTCTAATTTACAACCCAGACCACCACAACCCTGAGAACCAGACTTACAAACATTTCTTCCTGATAAGCATCTGTGGACCTCAAGCCAGTCTCAGCCATTATCATGCGACTGCTCCCAGGCTGTGTTTGTGTGCTGGTCATTCACTGTTGACAAGAAGAGTCAACTTCTACCTCATTGAAAGCTAAAGCCCTGTTCCAAATTAAACATGTGATGTCTGTTACATGTATGTTTTCTCACTGAGCATGTACATGACTTCCTTCATAAACATGTAGAGCAGTGGTTCTCAACCTTCCTAATGCCTCCTAATGCTAGTTCCTCATATTGTGGTGACCACCAACCATAAAATTATTTTCGTTGCTACTTCATAATTGTAATTTTGCTACT
>NW_003852696.1:64421-64833 GCF_000181295.1 Otolemur garnettii
CTCCACTGAGGCTGCTGCCTTTTTGAGACTCCTGCCTGTGTACCCTGGAGGTGGTAGTCCTGGTTGGAGTAAAACTTCCCTCCAACTGGACCATTTGGCCTGAATTGAAAAATGCAAGTGGAGTTACACTGGGGGGACTTCTAATGGAAGAAAGTCCTGGCTTTTATCATCAGCCTGAGCACACTGAGAGGAATGGGATATACTGTGGGATCTCTATGTTCCTTGCTCCAGAGACAAAAGATGAGAAAAATAGACCAGATGTTCACCCTGAAAGAGATCATCAAAATGAAGTTCCAAAAATTATACTTCTGGTTGGTAAAAAATATTCCTCCTCAGAATAACATAGGTGAAAGATTACAAATTACACTTAGTCCATTGTAAGTACAAATCCCAGGATATTTTCTCACAGGAA
>NW_003852696.1:65462-65700 GCF_000181295.1 Otolemur garnettii
TTTTTTTTTTATTAAATGATAGCTGTATACATTAATGCAAACATGGGGTACAGTGTAGTGTTTTCATATACATTTTGAAATACTTTTGTTAAAAGTTTGCATCATGTTTGGGTTTTCACTCACAAGAATTGAGAGTCCTTGTTGAACACACGGGACAAACTACTAGTAGGTCTGCACTAGATGTGGAACACAGCCAAATGTGGGTTTGGACTTCTCACAAGTCTCACACCCACACACC
>NW_003852696.1:65817-66527 GCF_000181295.1 Otolemur garnettii
TAACCAATAAACTTCAAAGGAGACACTGTGGTGTCGGAAGTCCACAGGTGGTGTTGATGAGCTCAGTCAGGCTCCTGGGATGCAAGAAGACCATTGTACATACAGAGAATTGTGCATGCCCGGGTGGAAACAGAGAAGGCTGTCAGCTTTCAACAATGGAGGTAAGTGAAAATCTGTGTGTTAGGGAAATGAAGGCCAAGGCAGAGTTGTAAAGTGGTGGAGGATTGAACTTATTTCTCTCTCTCACTCTCTGTCTTCCCCCACCTTTGGCAACGCTGAGAGATGTATTGTTTCAAGGCATTTAAGAAAATCTCTAGCCAGTAAATAGCCAACCAGTAATGTAACTGAGCAGACTTTGGTGACCACACATGCAAGTAACACACAGTTACAGAGTTACACTGGGAAATCACACACAGAAATATAAATTGTCAATAATAACAATGATGGGAATTGTGGGAAGATGGAAGACTAGAAGCAGCTTTCTCCAGAGGCTCATGCACAAATGGAGAGATATTGGACTGAAATGGATGGAAGCCATATGTGAGGAGCTCAGCACCGAGAGGACTGTTTGATGAGAGTATTTCAAAATGTATATGAAAACAGCACACTGTACCCCATGATTGCATTAATGTACATAATTATGCTATAAGAAATAAAAATTAAAAAAAAGAAAATTCCATTGTAAACTTCAAAAAAAATTCCTCAGAAAT
>NW_003852696.1:67705-69041 GCF_000181295.1 Otolemur garnettii
CAAAAACACTGAGGAACATGTATGGAACAAAATAGAGAACCAAGAGATGAACCCAGCTACTTACCGTTATTTGATTTTTCACAAGCCAATTAAAAACATTCAGTGGGGAAAAGATTTCCTATTTAACAAATGGTGCTGGGTGAACTGTCTGGCAACCTGTAGAAGACGGAAACTGGACCCACACCTTTCACCATTAACCAAGATAGACTCTGACTGGAATAAAGATTCAAACTTAAGACATGAAACTCTAAAAATACTAGAAGAAAGTGCAGGAAAAACACTTGAAGAAATTGGCCTGGTGAATATGGTATGAGGAAGACCCCTGGGCAATTGAAGCAACATCAAAAATCCATTAGTGGAATCTGATCCAACTTAAAAGGTTCTGCACGGCCAAGAACACAGTAAATAAAGCGAGCAGACAGCTCTCAGAATGGGAGAAGATATTTGCAGGTTCCGTCTCTGACAAAGGTTTAATAACCAGAATCCAGAGAACACAAATGTATTATCAAGAAAAGAACAAGTGATCCCATGTCAGGGAGGGCAAGGGACTTGAAGTGAAACTTCTCTGTAGAAGACAGGCGCACGGCCTACAGTCCCATGAAAAAATGCTCATCATCAGTAATCATCAGAGAAATGCAAATCAAAACCACTTTGAGATATAATCTAACCCCAGTGAGATTATCCCACATCACAAAATCCCCAAACCAGAAATGTTGGCATGGATGTGGAGAAAAGGGAACACTTCTGCACTGCTGGTGGGAATGCAAACTAATATGATCCTCTTGGAAAGATGTTTGGAGATCACTTAGGAATTTAAAAATAGACCCTGCCATTCAATTCTTTAATTCCTCTCCTAGGTATGTATCCAAAAGACCAAAAATCACACTATAACAAAGATATTTGCACCAGAATGTTTATGGCAGCCCAATTCATGATTGCTACGTCATGGAAGAAGCCCAAGTGCCCATTGACCCATGAATGTATCACTAAATTGTGATATATCTATACCATGGAATATTATGCAACCTCAAAAAAGATGGAGACTTTACCTCTTTCATGTTTACATGAATGGAGCTGGAACATATTCTTCCTAGCAAAGTATCTCAGGAATGGAAGAAAAAGTATCCAACGTACTCAGCCCTACTATGAAACCAATCTATAGCTTTCAAATGAAAGCTCTAACCCAACTATAGCCCCAGAGAAGGAGGAGGGAGGAGAGACAGGGGAGTGGAGGTGGAGGATGGCTAAAGGGAGGGTAATTGGTAGGAACACACCTACAGTGCATTTTACAAGGGTACATGTTAAATTTACTAAGTGTAGAGTATAAAAGTCTTAA
>NW_003852696.1:72212-75877 GCF_000181295.1 Otolemur garnettii
TGTTTTTGTTGTATTTATTAAGGATTTTTTTTAATTTCTGAGGTGTGTGTTGTTATATCGCCTTTGCCATTTCTGATTGATAATATTGGGGATTTTAATTTTCTCTTTTTGGTTAGGTTGGCCAGAGGTTTAACAATTTTGTTGAATTTTTCAAAAAACCAACTATTTGACTCATTGATCTTTTGAATAATTCTATTGCTTTCAATTTCATTTAATTCTGCTCTAATTTTAGTTATTTCTTTTATTCTGCTGGGTTTGGGGTTGGAATGCTCTTCCTTTTCCAGTTGCTTAAAATGTCCCATTAAATTATTGACTTGCTTTCTTTCCAGTCTCTTGAGGAAGGCTTCCAACATTATAAATTTCTCTCTTAGGACGGCCTTTGCAGTATCCCACAGGTTCTGGTAGTTAATCTCTTCATTATCATTTTGTTCCAAAAATTTGGTAATTTCTTTCTTAATCTCATGTATGACCCAGCTATCATTCAGTATAAGGTTGTTTAGTTTACACATCTTTGTATGAGTATGTAGATACCTGTTATTGGTGAGTTCAACTTTTATTCCATGATGATCTGAGAAAATACAAGGAATAATTTCTACACTTACAAATTTTCTGAGGGTAGACTTGTGACCTAAGAAGCAATCAATTTTGGAGGATGTTCCATGGGCTGATGAGAAAAATGTGTATTCAGGTCTGTTGGGATGAAATGTTGTGTAAATGTCTGTTAAGTTCAACTGTTGTATGGTGAAGTTTAAGTCCTAAATATCTTTCTTAGTTTCTTATTAGAGGATCTATCCAACACTGCCAAAGGGATGTTAAAATTTCCAACTATTATAGTGCTGGAAGATTTAAATTGCTCATGTCTGTTAGGGTCCCCCTTATAAATTGAGGAGCATTCTGATTGGATGCACAATTGTTAATAATTGACATCTCATCATGTTGAGTGTTTCCCATAACAAATATGAAGTGATCATTCTTGTCTTTCCTTACTTTTGTTGGTTTGAAGCCTAGCATATCTGAAAATGAAATTGCCATCCCTGCTTTTTTCTGGTACCTGTTTGCCTGGATTACAGATGTCCATCTCTTCACCCTGAGTCTATATTTATCCTTTAAGGTAAGATGAGATTCTTGTGTTCAGCAGAAATCTGGCCTGAGTTTTTGTATCCAGTCAGCCAACCTGTGCCTCTCTTTAGAGGACAGTTTAAGTCATTCACATTGATTAAGAGTATTGATAAGCCTGGTAATATTTTTGATGTCAAGTTTTTTGAAAGTCCAGTGGACATTTTGAATCTTTTCACCACTGTGGAAATTGGGTTTTGTTCAAGAATTTCAGAGGGAGTTTACTGTGGTGGTAGAGCATTGTTCTGGTCATTATGGAGGATGGGTCTGAGGATATCCTGAAGAGCTGGTTTGGTTATGGCAAATCTCTTCAACATGTATACGTCATTACAGTATTTAACTTCTCCATCATAAATGAAGCTCAATTTAGCCGGATCCAGGATCCTGGGATGGAAGTTGTTTTGTTTTAGGAGATTGAAGGTTGATGACCATCCTCTTCTGGCTTAAAAATTTGAGCAAAGAAATCTGCAGTCATTCTAATTTTCTTCCCCTTCTAGGTAATGATTCTTTTATGTCTGGCCTCTTGCAGGATTTTCTCCTTCATGCTAACTTTGGTGAAGTTAATTACAATGTATCTTGAAGATGCTTTATTTGGGTTGAGTCATGCTGGGGTTCTGAAACTGCTATCTGAATTTCAGTATCTCTTGCCATGCTTGGGAATTTCTCCTCAAGTCTGTCTTGGAGTAGAGTATCTACCTTTTGGACCATCCTCTTCTCCTTCAGGGATTCCTATGAGTCAAATGTTTGTGCTTTTGGAGTACTCTCACAATTCTGTCAGGAAATGATCTATTTTTGTTCTCCACTTCTCTTCCTCTTTGAGTGTTTGACACCTTTCAAATGTTTTGCCTTCAATGTCAGAAATCCTTTCTTTGGTCTGATCCATTCTGTTACTGGGGGATTCTACTGTATTTCACAGATCTTTGAGGGCTGCAAGTTCTTGCCTCAGTGTGTGAAAATCTTTGGTGATTTTGTCTTTGAATTCATTAAATTCTTTTAATTCATTGAATTGCTCTTTGAAAATCTAATTCCATCTTTACCCCCATTATTTTAATCTTATTTGCGATCCAAATTCTAAAGTATATTTCTGACATGTCATCCCTTTCTGAAGATGTGGCAGGGTGTTGCCCAAAATGCCTGCTGGCCTAGTGGGGATTTCTCTCACAAATGTGTGGCCTGTCTCCCTCCCTCCCTCTCCCTCTCTCTCTGCCTGAGTGTCAGGTCATGGGACAAAGGTTTCTGTGTGCTTTTGCTCTGGGGCATCTCCTGGCACATAGCAGAAACAGGGAGGTGTCCCAGACACATGCTCCATAACTGGATGGCTGGGCAGGAGGAGCAGGGAGGTGACTCTGCTCACAGCAGACACCTGCAAGGGGCTGCTGAGTTTGCTCTGGGGGTGAGGAGGCCTTTGTTTCCTCCTTTCTGGGTGACCATGGGCACATTTCCTCACTCATCCACCATAAAAAGCAAAACAAAGCAAAACACCCCTTCGTTGGCCTCTGCTCTGTATCAGGCACTGGTCCTACATATACAGGTGCAAAGATGAAAGGTCCTAAGGTCACTGAGGGACAGAGGAAGAAACAAACATCACACACCTTGGGGACAAGCACTGCCTGACCCTGGGTGGCAGGAAATGTGAGGGCTGCTGGCCCAACTCAAGGCTTGGGGGCTCCCCCAGGAATAGGAATGCCCACCAACTCACATCCTTTGGGCCTCTGGTGGATGACACATGGTTCAGAAACAGGAAGAACAGGAACAGGAAATTCACCAGCCTGCTGTGTGGCAGCCTTTGTGCAAAGCCTCCACAACCACCTTTGGGAGGAGGCCCAGGTCTTTGTCCTCATGTTTTACTGACTGACCCTCACTGAGTGCTCACTACGTCCCAGCCTGCTTTCTATGCCCATTGCACTTATTAACTCAATAATCCTCACTCCAGCCTATGAGGTAGCTGAGGTCTCAACCCAATTTTACAGATGGGGACTGTGAAAGCCAGAGAAGTTAAATGAGCCAGAGCACAGAGCTGCTGTGTGTCACACCAGGACACAGCCTTAGGCTGGTGTGGAGCTGAGTGTGCTCCACACTGCCCACCCCACAAACACCTCCTTTCTCACATAGGAAGAAGTATTCACAGACATCAGGCAAGGGACAGAATCCACCTCAGACTCAGCTCTTGGGAAGCGTTGGAATCTAACACACCAAAGTCCACTGTCCCAGTTCTGCGACCGTATGGGGATTCTGAGGGGACTGGAGTGGGCCAGGAGCATCCCTCTGTCCTGACCTTTTTGGAAAAATTTCAAAGCATTTGGAGCCCACACTCCTGCCCTGACCAGGACAATCTGGCAGGTCAATGCCCTGCCAACCCTGCCAAACACTGTCCCATGCGAACACGTGAATATCAGCACCCACTGTCCCCTGCAGGGGATGCTCTGCCCTGCTACGAGTTTGTTCTTTCAGCCAGGAAGTCACGGGCAGAGGGACTCATGCCAAAAGCTATTCTGAACAACTGGGGTTTTCTTACAAATTTGTGAGAGCAAATGAATAATTGACCTCAG
>NW_003852696.1:76521-77770 GCF_000181295.1 Otolemur garnettii
CAGTAGACTGACCCATGCTGCTGTGCACATTTCCATTCCTTCCAGTCTGGGGCTCTGATCCACAGGGCTGCTAAGAGCATCCGGGCACCTTCCTTTCTGAGGGTACACTTGGAGTTTCTGTTGGGTATGTCCTGAAAAGTGAAACTCCTAGGCCATTAGGCATGCAATGTTGTTGTCAAATACCTTTCTCCACGTGGTGCTATCAATTGAAAGTGCTACTAACAGTCGTCCTTCATCCCTGACTTTATTTTCCATCAATAGTTTAATTACATTTTAAAATCTTACTCATTTTGATTCTGATAAAATACACCTTTTAAGTGTACAGTTCAGTGGTGTGAATGTACTTCACACTGTGGGGTAACTGTCACCACCATTTATCTACACAACTCATGTTTTGAAACTGAAAGTGTCCTCAATAAATGTTAACTCCCCAATTTCTAGGCCTCCTCCCCTCACATCCACCTTTCTACTTCCTGTGTACATGAATTTGACTCCTCTGGGCACCTCATATAAATGCAATTAGACAATCTTTACCTTTCAGACTGGCTTAGCACAGTGTCCCCAGAATTCATCCATGTGGTAGTATGCATCAGAATCTCTCACCATTCTAAGGTTGGAGAACATTCCATTGCCTGTACAGACCACATTCGGTTTATCCTCTTATCATTCATGAACACTTGGATTGCTTCCACCTTTCAGCTATTGTGAATACTGCTGCTATGAACATGGGTGGACTAATACCACTTTGAGACTGTGCTTTCACATGGAATCCTGTTTAAAATTTTGAGGAGCCAGCATACTGTGGTTCTGTGGTAAGGATTTCTCAGCTAATAAATGAAATGGGTGTGCCATCCTAAGGAGTATGCAGTGGTGTCTCATTGTGGTTTTGCTTTGCAGTACTCTGATAATGGGAGATGTTGAGCATCTTTTCATGAGCTTGTTGGGCATTTGAATATCACCTTTGGAGAAATACCTCTTCAGGAATTTCATTTTTTTTGTTTCATTGTGTTTTTTGTTTTATTGTTGTCAATGTATAGGAGTTGTCTATGAATTCTAGACATGAACCCCTAATCAGGTATACAAAGTGCAGGTATGTTCTCCCATTCCATAGGGTGCCTTTGATCTCTTGTGTCCTTTCATACACAGAGATCTTAGTTTCTTTTTTATTTTCTTTTTTATTTTCAGACAGAGTCTCACTTTGTCACCCTGGGTACAGTACCATGACATCATTGCTCACAGCAACCACAAG
>NW_003852696.1:79169-80089 GCF_000181295.1 Otolemur garnettii
TGAATACTTCCCATATAGACATGATGAGGTTTGTAAAAACCTAAAGTTATTATAGGTTTTCAAACTATAAGTGAGAAGGCCATGGAAACATTGTACAGGTTTTAATTCCTAATAATCAAATATCAGTCTCTATAACCCATGTAAACAAGAAGCTCTTGTTTGTTTTTAAAGAGGAAAATGTCTTTGTACCTATATAAGGAAAAAAACACACCCTGTGTTATCCCCATCTCTGATTGGTCCATTTCTTTGAGCCTCTGACCTCATAGAGAGCCATTGAGGCTAAAACCTATATAAGCCCCTGTCTGGGCCTGGGTCTTTGGTCCTTATAGCCCAGGAAGCTTCTTTTGGTGACCTGTGGACTTGACCTCAGATAGCATGTTTCCTTGATCGTAGTTCTTGCAGTTATCCCAGTGAGTAGTTTAGCATAGTGTAGATAGTATTCTTAGCTTAGTGTTATTTGTTTTGTTAGCATAAGTTCATCTTTATCCTAGTTAGCTTTCATTAGTAGTATTAGCCTATTTAGTGCCCAAGTTAGCATAGTTTGTTAGTGTTCTTAGCATAGTGGGTGTAGTTGTTGTGGATTAGTTACTTAGTGTAGCTTATCTAGTGTAGTGGTAGAGCAGTTAGGCTTCCCATGGTGCCTGGGGTGACCTCCGTGTCTCTGGACAAGAAGGTCCTCCAGGACTACGAGCTCTTAGAGACTCTTGGCCGGGGTGGCTTCGCTGAGGTGAAGCTGGCCCGGCACCTTCCAACCGGAACTGAGGTGGCGGTCAAGATCATCAACAAACACCTTGCTTCTGGCCTCATGTCTGTGTCTTCAGAGATTGAGATAATGCAGAGCCTGGACCATCCCAACATCATTAAGCTGCTGGAGGTCATAGAGGGTAAGGATGAATGGTTCTTAATCATGGAATATGCAG
>NW_003852696.1:80169-82722 GCF_000181295.1 Otolemur garnettii
GAGGCCCGAGAGGTATTCTTGCAGATCCTGAAAGCAGTGGAGTACCTTCATCAACAGGGCATTGCCCACAGGGACCTGAAGCCCAATAACATTTTATTCGATTCACAAAATAATGTGAAAGTAGCAGACTTTGGCCTTTCCACAAAAGAAGGTAAGAGTTTCAAAAAGTCTTGTGGGACCCCCTGTTCTTTGGCCCAAGAAGCTTCCCAACAGCAGAAGGAGGAGGGAACAAAAGAAGACATCCGGGGCCTTGGGGTCATCCTCTATTCAATGGCCAGCGGGACCGCCCCATTTGTTGCATGGAACTTTAATGAAAGAGAAAGTTCCTTCAGAAATGAGACCTATATAACACCTGCTTTCACCACCCCCAAATTAAAAACCTTTCTCAGAAAGATCCTAATCCCTGACCCCAGCGAGAGGCTCACTCTTCAGCAGATGATGGAAGACCCCTGGGTCCAGTCCGGGCAAGAAGACAGCATGAGGTCACACACGCCAACGACTGCCACCGGAACAGTGACTGCTACCCCAGAAATTCCTAGTCTCTGTTCTACTCCACAACCTGGCCCCAGCCGCCTTAGGAGAGGCCCAGAAGGAGAGACCAGAGCTCCGGGAAGACCCGGACAAGACCACTCCCTCCCGTCTGGGCAGATACTGGAGGAGGACACCACTGAAGAGGGCCAGGGCCAGCGGGGGTGCGCAAAGAGAATTTGGAATTTCATTCGCAAAATCTGCTGCCTCCCGTTGGCCCAAAAGATCCACCGGAACAAGGTAATGCCTGTTACCAACCAGGAGACCTGAGGCCCAGACACTGAGGCGAGTGCAGAGCTGTCAAGCCATGCTTCCTCCATTTTATTTATGGTTTTATTAAATTTTCAATAAATGAATTGTGTTGTTGTCTATGTGTAGTGTGTACACGTATGGGGCACAATGTGAAGTTCAGGTGTGTGTGGAATGGAGACCTAAACTAACACACCCATCCCTGCAGGCAGGCGGATGCAGCATGCTGTCACCAATGTGTCCCCTCTGAATAGATGACCTCATAGAAGTAGTTTGATTGTGACACGAGAGGTGGGCAGCACACGGAGGGAATCAGGAGGGGGGTTGGTCACAGGGCACAAAGTTTCAGACAGGAAGAAGCCCTGACATTCGTTGCACAGCAGGGTGACTAGGTTAAGAATAATGTAAGACACATTTCTAAATATTTTACAGTCCACTTCAAACCTCTCCTTGGAAAGCGAGAAGGCCCTGAGCTCCCCAGATCCTGAAACACTGTGTGACAGGTCGGTAGGTGTGGACTTCCAGCTGAGGAAGGTACCAGTAAGAAGTGGCCTGCAGAGGTCTGCTAACCACAGTGACTAAGCTGAAGTAGGAGCCTCAACTGGGCTGACCTCTGAGTGTGGACTGTGACTCCTGACACTTGTCCCATCCCTGCTTTTCTATGGGGGAGGGGAGATGGTTCTCAGTCAACTCCTATTACTTCCAAATCAATACAAATAAAGCTCAGTCCAAAAAGCTGGGTCCAAAATCCTGGGTATTTTGCTGTTTTGTCTCCTCCTGCACACCCTGCTGTAGGCAGCCTGGAGCAGAGTAGTACTTGGAGTTAATGAGAAACACTCAATGGAAAGGGGCCTTGAAGGAACTACCAAGGTCAGCCAACAGCCACACAGGAGTCTCTGGGACATGTGCAGGGCAGAGATGCACACACGCTGCATGGCCACCCCACACTGATGTCACCTGGTTAACATCTTCAGAAGGAACAATGGGGACTTTTCGTCCTGCTGGCCTGTGTTGATTATCCCAAGAAGGATGACGAAGTCCTATGAACCAAACTGT
The DNA here is from genome assembly GCF_000181295.1 of Otolemur garnettii. NCBI lineage: Eukaryota > Metazoa > Chordata > Mammalia > Primates > Galagidae > Otolemur > Otolemur garnettii. The sequence goes on from NW_003852696.1 coordinate 82,003, forward strand.
TTAGCGAGTCTGAGAATGACCTGGCTGTGGTCCCCCAAGTGCACTAGTCCTACTATGGTCTCCAAATAGTGCAGCACTTGAAATTTCCTCTGTGATGTTTTATCTTTTTTATTTATTTATTTTTTCTTTAGAGACAGAGTCCCACTGTGTCACCCTCGGTAGAGTGCCATGGTATCACAGTTGACAGCAACCTCCAGCTCTTGGGCTTACACGATTCTCTTGCCCCAGCCTCCTAAGCAGCTGGGACTACTGGCACCCAGCTATTTTTTTGTTGCTATTTGGCCAGGGTCAAGTTGGAACCCACCACCCTCGGTATAGAGGGCCAGCACCCTACTCACTGAGCCACAGGTGCCGCCCTGTTTTCTCCTTTTTCTAACAATGACACGGAGGGGTCCCTCTAAGAGACCTGAGCCAGCTGTGGGACTTTGGGTCCCACACAATACCATTCCTCTGTGTTCAGCTATTCCTTTGCAAAAAACACATTTCCACATTCATGGCATTTTTTTACCTCTCTTTTATTTCAAATTCACACATTGAATCAACTTTGAAACAGCCCCTAACTCAGGTAGCATTGCACATATATTCCCTCACTAGGGGCACATCTCATGCCGTTTTCACAACACATCCTCCTCCCTGGTTCACCCCATATGCAGAACCACATGCATCCCGACTTCCAGACTTTCCACCACCAGTATCTTTGAGACAGGGCCACCAGTGCTT
>NW_003852696.1:83108-100203 GCF_000181295.1 Otolemur garnettii
CCTCTTGACTGCTTCAGTGACTCTTTCTCTAAATATTGTTGGGCATTCCTCCTTTCCCTGAACCACCTCTGTTAATTTGGAAAAGTTGAGCATTTTGATCTGACTAGCTTCCATGTCTTTATAAAAGACACTAGCATGTGTTACAGAGATGGGATTCTCTTTGACCCAGTTGTTGATTCCACTTGGGACCCCCTCGAACTTTTGATTTCCAGGTAGGAACTTTGACTAGGGCATGGAATTGGTCCCCTTAGACCTGACCAGCTGCCCAAATCCTGTTTCTCTCATCTACAGACAGCAATGTGAGACTAAGACACACACATCTTTCCATGACAAATCAAAACCAACAGCCAGATATTCAAATTCCTCTGTGAATTTCCCAGGGTCAGCAGAGAAATTCCATAACTTTTCTATACACATCTCAATATCGCCCATTGAAAATAGAACATGAACACTCACAGGCTGCCCTGTAGGTTCTGATACCTCCCGCAAAGGACATATAGAAGGGAAGTTAGGATCCAGAAAGGGGGCTGAAGAGAAGGAGTGGGGTCCTATGCTGGTGGGGCTGAGCCTCCTCTGGGGCTAAAGCAACAGCTACAGACCTGATCACTTCCTCAAATTCTCAGGCCTGTTCAAAGTCAAAGAGCCATTTGGAACTCTCCCTGTCTCCTCAAGCCAACACTTTTCCATAAAAGATTCACAATATTGGGTATTATCCCTCAGGCCCCACCAGCAGGAAGTATCAGGACCCATGTTGTCCTAAAGTTTCCTCTTATGCTTTCTCCTAGGAGTTTTACACTGTTAGCTCCTAAAATTTAAGTCTTCGATTCACTACAAGTTAATTTTTTGTGTGTATGGTATTAAAATGTCAGTGTCCAGTGAGAAAAGCCCACATCACCAAGTCCCAAAGCTGCCGATGCCGTCGGGGATGAGGAGAGAAGGGAACACTTTTACACTGTGGGAGGCACTGCAAACTAATACAGCCTCTTGGAAAGAAGTATGGAGAATCTTCAAAGAACTCAAACCAGATCTTTCATTTGATCCTATAATCCCATCATTAGGCATCTACCCAAAACAAACAAACAAAAAAATAGTTTACCATAAGGATATTTTCACTAGATGGTTTATCACAGCTCAATTTACTATTTCCAAGATGTAGAAACAATCTAAATGCCCAACACATGGATGGATTACTGAACTCTGGTATATGTGTATAATGGAATACTATTCAGCCATTAGAAAGACGGAGATTTTACATCTTTTGTATTAACCTAGATGAAGTTGAAACACATTCTTCTTAGTAAAGTATGGCAAGAATGGAAAAGCAAATATCCAATGTACCCAATACTGATATGAAGCTGTAACCAAGACAAAAACTCAAGTTAGAGGGAAGAGAGAGGAGAAAGAGGGGAGAGGGGGGATTGGTGTGTTCCAGGTGAATGGGCACAATGTAAGGGTACACGGCATACCTTCTGGGCAGAGGACACAACCACAACAGGGACTTTACCTAACAAATGCAAACATCGTAACTTAATTATACCCTCATATTCACTGGAAATAAAAAAAAAAAAATGAAAAATGAGTCTGCTGAAACCACATGAACTATCAGACTTAACAGGCCCTGAACGAGGCCCTGCTCCATGAGGAGCAGAGATGAGTGGGAGGGCACTGACTCAACTTTGGAATCTAGGGGGCAGAGTGCAGGGGAGGAATCTCCAATATGGTTTGACTGATTGCAAAATCTAGAACTAAAGGTTTACAAAGGGGACCCAGTCCCATTTCTGCTTATAATGTCAAAATGAAATTTAATAGAGAAAGCTAATGAACCAAAAGCTGATACTATTTCATATCTTCTGACCAAACCTATAGACCAGTGGTTCTGAACCTTCCTAATGCCATGGCCCTTTAATACAGTTCCTGTGGGTCGTGACCCACAGGTTGAGAACAGTTGCTGTTGACAGTCTCACATTATAATATCCAAAGTGTCTTGATTAAAATTAAAGAAGACTTGTCATATCAAGAACAAGAAAAATTATAACTTGGATGACAAAAGACTATTCATCACACTGAGAGGACGTAGGCGATAAAATTGTTGGCTGGATAGAATCCTTGATGAACTTGATGAGCTGGTTCAGTTAATCTCGAAACACATATGATAGGAGAAAGTCTCTGAAAATAAGTCATAAAAACAAATTGAATAAAAATTAGCAGACAATTTTGTAAAGAAAGAAAAAAGTCTCTCTAGGAACTTAAGAACAAGTAACTACAGTATGAAACTAAAATTTAGACATTAGAGAAGTTACTTCCCACTAGTAGAAAGTACAAGTAGTAGTTACGTCAGCCCAGCAGGGGGAGCTGTGGGTCTTCTCAGGGCTGAGCCAGGCCTGAAACCATCTCAAATGTTCCAATTTAATGGTCCCTGGGCCTGAGCTCACTGGCTTGAGTTAGAAGGGACAGCAGGTGCTTCCTCCCAAGGGGCAAACTCAGAGCTCACACCTGAACAGTCTACCTGACAGTGTTGTTCCTTCCTGGGCCAATGACACAGACTCGGATGGTGCTGATGGTGTTGGTGAAGGGTTCATATTTGCATAATGCACAATTCAACACATGCCCTCCTCCCAGGATAGAACACTCCCCACCCTCTCCCACAATAGAGCCATCTCAGAGTCCAGCAGAAACTGTGGGTTCTTAGAGTGTTTGGAAAGCCCACACGGTGGCCTGGATGCCCATCCTTCTCCTCTCCCTCCTCACTCTCTGCCCAGCTACATAAAGATTTCAGAGACGCCTTTGAAGGGGCCCCTCTGTGTTCTTTCCTCAGTCCTCTCATGTGTCTGATTTGGTTTCAGGGTTCTGTGTTGAAGCGACTGTGGTGACTCAGGGGACCTTGTACTCTGTCTGCTGGAGTGACAGACACTCTCGTGAGACTATAGCGTCAGAGCAGCCACCAGTGGTCACCATCCTTTCTAGATGAACCATAGTCTGCCTAAGTCCCCAGGACAGAGCTTGATGATGACAATCACTCCTGGACACCTACCTGGTTCTCAGGATCCCTGCTCGGGGGCAAAGCTGCCCTGACTCTCTGGGGGACCCAGCCCAAGGTCCAGGCTGAGGACTATAGCAGGGTAACTCTGCAGAGGTGCTCAGCACCGGGACATGCCCAGAGGGAGGACAAGACCTAAACCTGCCTTTGACACAGGTGATGGCGTGATGTCAGGGTCACACAGCCAGATGCCTGAGCTCTCTGGGCAGACTTCCTGTTGATCATCTTTACAGAGAAAGGTGAATGTCAGACCAGGGTTTCTCAGACTTTCATGGGGAAATGGATCATCTGGGAACCTGTACCATGTGGACTTTGACTCAGTGACTCTGAAATGGAGGCTGGGATTCTGCATTTATAAAAAGTCCCTTTCCCCAAATATCCACATGTGAGCTTCAATGTCACCAGAAAAATGAGCATAGTGGATCAGCTGAAGCCATCAGAAAACAAAAGCCCAAGAGAAACTTCTCATGGAAGGAACTGAAGGAGTTGATGTCCTTTAGGAAGGGTCCCCAAGAGCACACAGGGACACGACCAGAGAGCACAGCTGAGGAGCTGGGAGAGGCTGTGATTTGTGTGGGAAAGAAAACAAAAAGAAAGAAAACACACCCCAACTTCTGTCAACCCGACCCTTCACCTGGAGCCTGTCTGATCCTCACACGGGCTTCTCCTCCCGTCCCTTCTACACAATGTACCATCGTCACCCCGCCCCCTCCCGTCTCTGACTCATGACTTCCCTCCTCAGTCCTCAGGTCTCTCTCCCTGTCATTCCACTCCCTTCTCTCCTGCCAGCTCCTCAGCTTATTACTAAACTGTGTGTAAGTGAAAAGCCACAGGCATTCCTTCTGTGACGGTTTACTCACACATACTCTATTTTTCATGATTTTCTCTGACTTCAACTTGAGAAGAAACCCCAAGGGAGCTGATTCCCTTCTCTCACTACTGAAAAGATCTTCTCCTGGGAGCAGCGCCTGTGGCTCAAAGGAGTAGGGTTGCCAGCCCCATATACCGGAGGTGTTGGGTTCAAACCAAGCCCTGGCAAAAAACTGCAATAAATAAATAAATAGATCTTTTCCTTCTCCCTGGGACTCCCCTCACTCCCCAGTGACCCTAGTGTGTTCCCAGCCTGCTCCTTTATTCCCCAGACAGTCCCCACTCTGCACCTTGTGTGTGATCTCCTGAGGGAACAAGTGGGGAGAGGGAAACCGGCTTCAAGAGCAGCCTGGGAAGTGGGTTCACAGCTGAATTGTCCGCGTTGTCAGGTAGTGTACATTTTACGTAATGTGCAGTTTGTACAGGAGACCCCCTTCCACTTAATGTGGGGTGAGTTGTGTATCCTGTTCCCACTGAGGAGGCTCAAATAAAAGACTAAAGTCTGACATGAGACAGGAGCTGCCCTGAGGAGGGGCCTCACTCTGCCTTTGGGCAGGGAGTGAGCAGTGGTCAAGGTTCTGGTAGGGGCAGGAGCCTCTGTCAGGACCCCCTGGCATCTCGTCACAGACACACTGGAAAAGGACATGGGCAACAGGGAGCGATATGGACCCACACTGACAACTCTGTGGGGTTCAGCTGGGAACCCAGACTCCTGGCCCTGGGTTCTGCTCAAGGCTCACTAGAGCCACATGCTGGGTCCTCCCTGGAACCCTGGGATCCTCAGACCAAGCCCAGCCTGGCCGCCCTCTCCCAGAAATGACACCCAGCCACTGGGGCTGCACACAGGCCCAGGGAGGGTTGGGCAGGGCAGGGGAAGAGCAGCACATTTGCATGCAGGGCCCCCCTCTCTCCTCTGGGGCTGGAGGGGGGATAAGAGAGACCTGCAGCGTTTCTGCCTCAGCAGAGCTCTGGGGTGTCTGCACCATGGCCTGGACCCCACTCCTCCTCCTCACCCTGTTCCTTCACTGCACAGGTCAGGATGGTCCTCAGCATCCTGACCCTCCAGCCCACTGACACCTCCTCCTACACCCATGCTGGGACTGTCCTGCCCTCTGGTCCTCCTTCCAGGACATAATGGGTGTTTTTGTTTCCAGGGTCCCTCTCCCAGCTTGTGCTGACTCAGCCTCCCTCTGCATCTGCCTCCTTGGGAGCTTTGGTCAAGCTCACCTGCACCCTGGACAGTGGGCACAGCACCTATGGAATTGGATGGCAGCAGCAGCAGCCAGGAAAGGCCCCTCGGTATATCGTGGGGCTTAGCAATGATGGAACCAGCAGCAAGGGGGATGGGATCCCTGACCTCTTCTCTGGCTCCAGCTCTGGGACTGACCGCTACTTAACCATCTCCAACCTCCAGTCCGAGGATGCGGCTGATTATTACTGTCAGACTTCAGATTGGGGTATTTCTCACAGTGACACAGGCAAGTGAGGAAGTGGGACAAAAAATTGCTGCCTACTCAGGCTTTTGTTTTATGACATATTTGAAATTTGAAAATATGACCCATATGTACAAACTCAACTTGGAAACACCTCTGGGTTAAAATATGCTACTCTCAATTTTCCATTCAATGTGTCAGAAGACCCAGGGCAACTCAAAAGAAAAAAATCCCAACTGATGACACCGAAATATTGCCTTTTTATCCAAATGTGCTAAAACCAGCATCTTTGGAGCTGGTGATTTTTACTTGAAAGGTAGAAAATGAGTCTCTACTGACTCATGTCTTGCTCAGAGCCAGGAACCATCCCAGCAAGTCGACAGTCCTACAGCATGGACTGTCCCCTCCCAGTTGTCACATCAGAGACCTCCCAGTCACCTGGGATCAGGGCTGCCTGAGGCTCCCTACATCCCAGGGACTGGACAGTGGGATGTGAAATGCTACCTGAGGACAGTGGCCTGACTCACTCTTGGGTTCCTGCAGCTGTAGCTGTCACCCAGCGTGGAGGGGCCTGAATGGCAGCAGCAATGTCTGTGAGGGCAGGAAACCTCCTTGCTGGAGGTGAGAGGGGAAGTGAGGCTCCACCTCTGCTGGGAAATGCTAAGCCTGCTCCAGGGACGTTAGGGTATGAAGGTCACATGAATGTGATTTTCCTGCAGCTGATCCCACTCAGGGACATGGTGACCCCACAGGTGGGTATTCCTGAAGCCATAGGCACTGATTTGTGTCCTTTTCTCTCTTGCCCCACTGGGGCTTCTCAATAATCCAGACTGTCATGTGGGGTCTGTGGGACATCAGGGAACAGAAACTTCCCAACCTGTATACGTGTCACTCCCCCTGTGAAGGTAGTGATGTGCCTGGGTCTTGAGGCGACCTTCCCTTACACAGGGAGCTGACAGACACTGGGGGTTAGGTGGAGACTGATACCATGGCTCCCGTAAGTTATCCTGACTTTGTGGCCTATTGCAGAAATGACAAAACTTCTGGTGTCCCAGTCTGATTCTCCGTTGTCAGCCAGCTCTTTGACACCCTGTGATCAAGGCTGAAGGTCAAGCCGATCATCACTGTCACAGCTGAACACAATCTGATGCCAACAAGAGCCCCCATTCACAGCGGAGTAAGACAAGGGTCAGCCCTTCATGTCTACCCATCAAGCCCATCCCTCCTGTGTCCCTGCCTGTGACCAACACCTGATTAGGTTGTGGCTTCTGCTGTCACTTGTGTTCCCAGAAAGTCTGATCCTGTCAAGTTGGCTCATCTTTAATGGGGTCGACAAGAATAACACCTTCTCTCCCTGGCTTCCCAGTGAGACAAAATATGTAGTGATTGCCCCAGAAGTTATACAAGTTCCCTCATGTGAATGGGGTGTCCTGGGGACTAGAAATGCACTTTGTGTGACACAGAAAACTCAGGTTCCTTTGCAGTCCCCTAGTTGTCAAATGCACCTGGCCTAGGTTTTGTGGATCATTTTGTTAGCTGTGAAGCTTTAGGGAAGCTGAGTCCAGTTTAGTCTCAAAGGGTGTCCCAGGGGGCTCCCAGATACCCAGGTGCAGGATGAGCTCTCCCTGTAAGGAGCTGATGGTTCAAGGATCCTTCACTCCTAACATTCCCTACTTGAACCTCATGAACCCAATTTTCTCCTCTCTCATACTTGAGGTGGGATGATGCTGGAGTGCACTTCAGTTCTCTGGGAGCTTCAGATAAGCTTTCTGATCAGATCCTTTTCAGATCCTTCACTCCTAACATTCCCTACTTGAATCTCATGAACCCAATTTTCTCCTCTCTCTGATACTTGGAGTGGGATGACGCTGGAGTGCACTTCAGTTCCCTGGGGACTAGAGGGATTAAAAATCCCAGCTCATAGAAAGCTGCACCTGCTCCAGCAGAATCACCCCAGAGCAGCCCGGGGAGCCGCTCTCTGCTCCCTGCTCCTTCCTGCATGGACTGGAACCTGGGCTCTTCTGCCCCACACAGGATTCCAGTCCCTTAATTCCCCACAGGTGACCAGGGGCTGGAAGACGGGTGGAGTAATTGTCTCATAGGCAGTGTCTGTCTGCGATGATCAGAAAGCACTTCTAGCCGTCTGTTCAGACAGAATCCCCATCTCCACACCGGCCCCTCAGGAACTGACTGTGACAGTGAAGGCTGACCCTGAAGGATGTGTAGGCTCAGCATGTGCAAGGCTGGAATGTAAGCAACAGGGAGGCTCAGCTGTGGGTGGCCCAGGTCCAGCTGTTCAGTCAGAGGCTGAGCTCTCTGCAGTGTGGGTCCTGCAGAGAGACTTAGGGAGCTGAGGCCCCAGGGTTATGCAGAAAAGCAAAGTGAAGTGAGCAGGAGGAGGTCAGAGGACAGGTGGGGGGGCAGATGTGGTAATGGGGGTGCAGCATGAAGAAAAGATTGTCTCTTGTGACTCTTAGTGAGAGGACACATGGGGACTAGAGCTGTGACAAAGAGAAGACCTGACACATGGGGACTAGAGCTGTGACAAAGAGAAGACCTGGCAGGTCCTGAGCTCTTGAATTGAAGAAAACCCGGGCTTGTTCCTGAGGGGTCCTGGGAAAGATCACGGAACAACCTTGGTTTCTGTCCTCTATGTAGGGTCATCTGTTCCATCTGCTGTCCCTCCAAGCTCCTCTGGGGTGTGCAGGTCACATCCTCCCTGTGGTCTCTGTCCCAGCACCACCTCTCATGGGCAGGTCACACTCTCTGCTGAGTAGGGCAGAACAGCCCAGTGGAAATACATAGATTTGTAGAAAGAGTCTGCCTGTGCCCAGGGTGACTGAGGAGACGTGGGCATCAGGGCTCCACTAGGGGCCTTGGAGAGCAGAGCAGAGATGCTCCCTACACCTGGCCTCCTCCCTTTCCTCCTCCCTCCCTCTGCTCAATAAGGCTCAGGCCAGGTAAAGACTCAGGGCTGCCTGAGGGCCCCTCACAGCCCAGGGCCTCCATCCCAGGTCCTGTCCCCACACTCTGTATCTGAGATGGCAGGAATGTTTACTCCATGTGCCCACGGTGTGATTAGAGGGTGCTGAGTCTAACCTTGAAATGGACTAATGTCCTCTCAGTGTCCAGGGAGGAAAGAGAAGGGTCAGTAATGAGGAGCCCCCTAGGTCTCACGTCCCTCTTCTCCCTCATGGTCACACTCAGTGTCCGCGTCACCCTAGGAGATGTGCCTGGGATGGGCAAACATTTTTCATTCATATTCTTCTCTTTCTGCAATCTGTGTCAGTGAGGAGCTCAAGGGAACAGGGGTGCAGAGAAAGAGGCTGGGCCCGAGGGCAGGTCCTGGCCATCTGGGGACCAGGCTCTGCTCTGCCCAGGGAAGAGGAAGAGGAGCAGCTCCTGTGCCCTGGAGGGAGGGGCCACCCTGTCCCCACTGGGCTTCCTGCCTGAAGGGGAAGCTCCTCAGGGAGAAAGAGCTTCCAGGATTGTCCTGTAAACCACACAGGGACCGGGCAGGAAATGCCAGGGGTAGGAGACTGCGTGGACACCTGGGACAATGTGTGTGAGACATGGACCCTGCTCACCTCCACTTTGGGAGAGGAAACAGTGCACAGAGGGGCAGGTCTAGGTCTAGGCAGCAGGGGGCACTATGGCCTCTCTAAGGCCTGAGCTTTGGTCCCAGCTGGGAGCCCTGCTTGGCCTGTCTGAGTCCTCTGCCCTATAGTTACTGGGCCAGCAGCTATGTCCTCACAGGCCTCTGGAACACGAAAGAAAAGGCCCACCCAGGCCCACCCCTACCAGGATCAGCTTTCCAAACAGTGTGGCCTCGAACAGCCCAGGGGGAGCCTGGCTTGCATGAAGGGTCCTTCTTGTTTCTGGGCTTCCAGAGGAGAGGGACTGGGGGGCCAGTGCTGCTTCTCAGTATGCACAGCTGTGCGGGGTCTCCAGCATGGGTGCCCCCTCTTCTCCTGTCCCCTTCTCTCTTGTCCAGGTATCAGGTTGGGGATAAAAGCACCAGGGACTCTGGACATGTCTCTGTCCACTGATCCAACCCTCTCCCTCTGTGCCTGTCCTAAAGTTCAGGGTCCTGGGCCCAGTCTGTGTGGATGTGACCACTTGCAGCCTGCGAGCCTGGGGGAAGGTGGCCTCCATGTCATTCCTGGAAGCAGCAGTGATGCTGGGTGAGACTTCTCCTATGGGACCAGCAGCTCCCAGGCTGTGCTGACTCAAAATGCCATTGTCAACAACCCCCTGTCCTGAAGGAACTGGCTGTGCTCTGACAGCCCATCCAGAGTAGTGTCATTAGGGTTCATTGACCATCCAAACCTTCATCCCAATCAGCACCAATAAGGCTGAAAAGAGCAGTGCTAGTGGGAGCTCCTTATACCCCAACCCTGTGCCTGATTGTGGGGGGCCCTGTGTGGAGCTGAAATTCAACCCCATCTCCAGCAATGTGATGAATGAAGAGGGACATGGCAGGATGGTCAGCCCTGCAGGACGCCCACCTGGACCCCAAATGGGCAACGGTGGAAGCCAGTGAGGAGCTGAACACTGACTCCCACCTGGTGATGAGAGTGCTGGACAGGAGAAAAGAATCAAGGTCACTAGCACCTCAGCTGTCCCTTCCCCTCCCTGGTGTCACTGAGTTACAACAGAGTCCTGTGGGCAGCTAATCTCACACCTCCTCTTAAAGGGGTCATGTCTGTACAAATCACTGCTCCCCTTTCCCCGGGAAGGTGAGAGTTGGACCACTCAGCTGGGCCAGTGGGGAGCTGAGCCCACAGCCCCAGGCCCTTGTGCTTCACCTTAGCGGGGAGGGTCCCTGATTCAGAAGGTTAAATAGGAGCCAGAGTCTCCTAATGTATCACGCACAATGTGTGGGGTGCAAAAGATGACACTTGTCATGTTAAGGAGCAGAAATGTGACAACTTACAGGAGAGACGAAAATCAACACACACCAACACAGAAGTTACTCGGTTACTGAAATTATGTGACAGAGATTTTTTTTTTTTTTTTTTTTTTTTTTTTGAGACAGAGCCTCAAGCTGTCCCCCTGGGTAGAGTGCCGTGGCATTACAGCTCACAGCAACCTCCAACTCCTGGGCTCAAGCGAGTCTCCTGCCTCCGCCTCCCAAGTAGCTGGGACCACAGGCGCCCGCCACAACGCCCGGCCATTTTTTGGTTGCAGCCATCATTGTTGTTTGGCGGGTCTGGGCTGGGGACTCGAAACCGCCACCTTAGGTGTACGTGGCTGGCGCCTTAGCCGGTTGAGCTATAGGCGCCGAGCCGTGACAGAGATTTTTAAAGCAATAATCGTAACAACCTTTGATGAGTAACTAAAAACACCTTTTAAACAAATGGCAAAGGGGAAAATATAAAATAAATATAAATGACAAAGATCAAACCAAACATAAATTTTTTAAAACTCTGAAGAATAAAATAGGTGGAATTTTATAAAGAAAGTTCAGGAGGGACTTAAGAACCCATAACAGGTGAGAATCTGGCCCTGGGAAGGTTCTCCACACAGCAGGAAAATAAAGTGAAAACAGAGGCGTGAAGAACTGAAATGTTTTGACTCTGATTTGACCTGGGGAAATTTAAAGCATTAAATAGTTTGTTGAGAGAAAGTAAGGGCTACATTTAGCTCCTCATAATCGGCCCAGTCACATTCTCCTGAGGATGTCACCAAGGAGCCCTGAGGACTTTCTCAGAGCAGAGCAAGGCCTGAAATAAACTCACAGGATTCACCTGGGCCTGTGCTCCCTGGAGCCCTCACTCACTCTGTCCCCAAAAGGGATGATCAATCTCACCTGCGGCTCTAGCCCTTGAGAGGCGACCAGCAGTCCCTGTCCACCTGTGTCCACCAGAAGTCTGGACAAGCCCCCGAACTCTGATTCATGATACAAAGAAGAAACACTACTGGGCTCCCATGTGGTCACCAGGATCCCTGCTGGGGATGGAGCTGTCCTGTCCCCCTCAGGCCCCAGCCAGAGGACACAGTACTACTGCTGGTTACACCACAGAGCTGTTCAGTGAGTGACCCAGATGGGGACCAAGACACGAGCCTGCTCTTAACCCAGCCGGGGTACAGATATGATCATAATATAGCTGGATCACATTATCACATGCCTCAATTCTCAGGAAAACCTAAATTGTGACCATACAAAGACAAATAGGTGTGGGGACGTGTCTGAACTGAATCCTATGTGTGTTTGAGGCTTGTAGTTGAGAAAATGATGGATGATTTGTGAAGAACTGGTCCCAGAAAGCACGGAATCCAGTGTGCTGTAATCCCAGCCTGCCTCAGAGTGAGGGGCTGGAGTCAATGTCTACAGATAATGGCCTTCTCTGACCATGCACAAAGGGAAGGAGACTGTCTTCAAAATATTATCGACATTATTATTTTTTGTTGCATTTTGGAGCAATACAAGTTCATTGCACAAAAATATTAGAAAGTTTTTTTAGAGTATTTTCTTCTTAAAGAATACATATGAACCTTATTTCAGAATCTGAGTGTATTTCCTTTATGTTTGTTTTTAAATTTCCAACTCCTATAATTAAATCACTCTACTACTCACAGTTTACCTTCTATTCACTTCTATATTCAGTCAAGATTCACATAAGTAATTTTATTTTTATTAAAAAGAATATTTTACTGACCATTATATATTACCTTATTCTAACTGATAATAATGTATTATAGTATTTGTCTAATTCTGTTTTTTTCAAGAACTAATAACGATACGGTGATATTTTTATTATTATTAAGTAGACTCATTATTAACTTATTATTATTAACAGACTACTCATTATTTCTGTGCATTTTGGGTGGTGAGAGGGTGATTTTTGCCATTTTGAATGGGAGGCAAATGGAGAAACCAGATGTGAGTCTCCAGGGTCTCTGTCTCTGAGGACAGATTCAGTCCCAAGGAACAGTTCAGAGGCAAATCCATGCATGCAGACTATAAAACAGGAAGTTCAAAATTTAATGAGCACATGAATCTTCTGGGACTCTTTTAGAAGGTGGATTTTGACTCAGTAGGTCCTAAGTGGACCTGAGACTTTGAATTTCAAGTAAACTCCCTGACACACAAAATACACATAATTGTTTCCAAGTAAACAAATCCCTGAGAACAGGATGAAACAGGAAGGCAGAGAAGATCCAGAAAGAAACTCCCAAGGAAGGGACCTCATGTCCAGAGTAGTCTCACTGTGTCACACATTGTATTGTTAAATCTCTGTTTTTCAAAGGGAAATTATGAGAAGAAGAAAAAAGAAAATAGTTCCCATTCATAGGGAAAAAAAGCAAACAAAATGAAGCACAGCAATTTGAGAAAACACACAGAGAGAGAGACACACACGGTGGAAACTGTCCCCAGAGAAGCACATGCTTTAGGATCACTAGACAAAAACTTCAAATCAGCTATGATAAATATATTCAAAAAATAAAGAAAGTTATTTTAAAATTCAAACATGGGAAGTATGTTTCATCCAAAAGAGAATTTTGGTAAAGAGTCATTGACCTAAACACAGAGAAGTTGATGATATCCTCTCTGAGGGAGAGGTCAGAATAAGAATTTTAAAAGTGGCTCGGCACCTATAGCTCAACTGGCTAAGGCGCCAGCCACCTACACCTAAAGTGGCAGGTTCGAATCCCCAGCCTGGACCCACCAAACAACAATAATGGCTGCAACCAAAAAATAGCCAGGTGTTGTGGTGGGCACCTGTGGTCCCAGCTACTTGGGAGGCGGAGGCAGGAGACTCGCTTGAGCCCAGGAGTTGGAGGTTGCTGTGAGCAGTGATGCCATGGCACTCTACCCAGGGGGACAGCTCGAGGCTCTGTCTCAAAAAAAAAAAAAAGAATTTTAAAAGTGCAGAACCTTAGAGACTTCTGTCATACCAAGTGCACCAACATATGTGTAAAAAAAAAGAAAGAAAGAAAGAAAGAAAGGAGTGGAGAAAACTACCAAAAAAGTATTTGAAAAATGATAAAGATTTCCCAAATTTGATGAAAATCTGTGCACATCTCTCAGAATCTCAGTGTACTCCAGCAGCTCATGTCGGCAGGGCCTATGGGAAGTGTCATGGAAAGGTAAAAGTTGTTAAATTGGGATAAGAAAAAGAAAGACTATTATATAAGAACACGTCATCTATGCTTCAATCCATAATGTGACAAGTGACCACACGTCCAGTCCTTAGACAAGGGATAGACACAACCTGAACAAAATACCTGAGATGAGGCTTTGCAGGTGTGACACCCTGAACACAGGTCAGAAGCAGATCTGTGACATGAGAGGACAGGACTATGCGCACACACACACACAGGCACACACAGACACACTCACACTCACAGGGGAGCCCAGCAGTGAGTACATTTCTTTCTGTAAGTGAGTTCTGGCCCAGAGGATGGTCCCTGTGCTCCTGAAGCCTTGGAAGGGGCCCCCACAGCATCCACAGGGGGGTGTTGCTCCATGCAGGAGACAAAGCACTGGGAGGGTCACTCTCTGTCATCAGGGAACACGGGGACATTCAGTATAAGAGGTAACAGCTGCTCTGAGTGGCTGTCATGCATGGCCCAGGCCTGAGAAGTTCCACCAGATAAATGAGGGTGAGGAGGATGATAGGACAGTACCCAGGGGATGTCAGGGCTACAGTCAGGCCCCACGGTCCCTAGGACACTCAGAGGTGGCCAGAGTGTCACAGAAGGTTCCTGTGTCAGTGTGGTGTGTACAGTGACAGAGAGCACTTCTGTGTTACAATAAACCCCACTTTCTCCCTCTGTGAGGACCCCACAGTCAAGGGTCTTATAGGGATCCATGAACACATGGAAATTTTATCTGAACATTTGTACAATATTGGGATTTGGACTTGACCATTGATTCCAGTTGGAATTTTTGATTATCTCTTGTAACAGAGGAAAGCTGTGTTCAAACCATTTATCCAGGGGGAGACTAAACTCTCCTTCCTCACGGATTTCAAATGGAATGACCATGAGGAAGGGCCCTCAGGGTCTCTGGGCATCAGGTTCCTCAGACGACCCTCATTAAAGACAACCTTGAATGCAAGGAGTCTTTGAATGCAAACACCACACATCCTCCAGTCATCCTGAACCCTGGCCAGATGCCCGGGTGACGCTTCATCTTTCCTCCTCGGATGCCCTTTCATCATTCTGGGAAGGTGGAATGTTTAGGAGAAATGAACAGCACAATATACAGCCACACTCTGGGGAGGCAGAGCCAAGAGGGAAACACGTGTTGATAACGGGGATCACAATTCCGTGGCTCCATTAGTGTCTTCATCATGAGACTTTACTTGGGGAGCTGTCACAGAAGGTGATAAAGTTTTACCTGCATAGGTTTCCTTGTAAATTATGCACAATGAAATAAACATCTCCCCTGGGATGGAGAAGGCTGTGACTGACCTCAAGGCGCTGAGTAAAAAACACCACAGGGGGCAGGTGGATGGAGGAGCAGGTTCCAGGTACAGAAGTCAGCTGGCATGAGCTGGGGGCGAATGTCACCTAACATTCTGTTGAACTAAGAACATGCATAGGTCATTATAATCAAAATGTTAAATATCCTGCTCAAATTCACGTATGATCGCCAAATATCTCACATTCCACTATTCAATCTTAATTCCTCAAACACACTCCTGAGAAATATGGTGAGGAAAATAATGGTGGGTTCAAGGGCTCTGAGTCTATAGGGGAGTTGATTCTGAATGGGGTCGGGAGAGGGAGGAAGCCGAGGAAAGCACGTCTGAGGACAGAGCACAGGCCAGACTTTATTCCAGGACATATGGCATCGTGTGAGCCCCACAGGGACAAACCTCGGGGTCCACTGTGCTCCCTTCACTGTGTCAATCAGCACGGCAATCACCACAGCACAGAATCAGAAAATCAAAACACCAGTGGACTCATGTCAGGGTAGGTGGAATGTATTTCCTATAAGAATCATGGTCCCCAAAAGGTACATATATATGTATATATTAAATAACATACCAAAGAAGGAATTTTATCTGTGTAGCATCTTCTGAGGAGGCTAACAGATTAAGTTGTCACTGATATACAGGTTTGCACTCCTCAAAGTCTACCCTTCTGCCAGTGAAAATGACAGTAATTACATACAAGTTGTCAGAAATGGAATCCCAGTATGTTAGATTCAGACTGTGCTTTGTAAAAAGATAGTGACCTGGGGAGTGGCAGAAACCAGCAGGGGACACTGGGGGACTGCCCTGTGGTCCCTACACACCAGTCACTCCAAGGAGCCTGGGCCTCAGGGCTGGGCCCTGTGCTCACTGATGGGGACTCAGCAGCTGTGTCCTCTCTGGCCCAGCACAGTCGCCTGAGCAGTGGCCTTTGTATGCTCTCAGCAGGTGTTTCCTCCCAGGGCTCCCACAAGGGGCAAAGTCAGTCCCCTCTTCTTCAATCTGCAGGGAGAGCTGAGCCCCAGCCCAGGGTCAGGGAGGGGCTGGGCAGACCCTGAGTGGAAACACATTTGCATGAGCAGCCCCTCCTGTGCAGAGGGTGGGGAGAAAACGGGGCCTGGGGCAGCCCAGCCCTACTGTGGGGACCAGGGCTGTGTCCACCATGGCCTGGGTTGAACAGTCAGGAGAAAATAGTGCTGAAGGCCAGTGAGGATAAGGGGAAATGGGTCTCCATGCATGGCTGCTGGGAGTCAAGTCACTATTGTCATACAGGATGAGAGGCGTGAGGATTCAGGAGCATTTCAGATGGAAAGCAGACTGCAGGGGACTCATTTCCAATATGATTTGATGATGGTAAAATCTGAAACTAAGTTCTTACAAAGGGGAATGCATCCCGTTTCTCTGTAGAAAGGAAAAATGAAAATTAATTCAGAAACAGTGAACCAAAAGCAGGTACTACTTCAGATCTATTGACAAAACCTCTAGAAGACCCCATAATACAATATCAAAAATGTCTTGGATACAATAAGAAATCACCTGTCATATTATGAACCAAAACACCACAACGTGGATGGAGAAAAGACTGTACATGACACTGACACTGAGATGATCTAGGTGGTGAAATGGTACGGCAGATGTGTCTAAGTCAGCAATCAGGACATCCCTTGGATCAGAGACTTTAGATGTTCTTGAAACAAAAGGGAAAGGAGAAAATTTCTAAAAAAATTAGAATCATGTAAAAAAAAACTAATGGAAATTATAGAAAAAATACAATTTTTAAAATGAACTTAAAAAAAGAAAAAGAAAAAAAGAACTCTTCGGAGAGACCCAGAACAAGTGACAAGGAAACTAAAATTCAGCCAGTGGAGAAGCTATTTCACGTGACTGGAGAACAAAGTAGGTACAATAGTTGCTTCAGCCCAGCAGGGGGAGCTGTGGGTCCTCTCAGGGCTGAGCCAGGGCTGAAACTAAAATGGTTCAAATGTAATGGTCCCGGGGTCCGAGCTCACGGTCCTGAGTTAGAGGGGACAGCAGGTGCTTCCTCTCAAGAAGCAATTCAAAGCTCACACCAGCCCAGCCTCCCTGACAGAGGAGCTGCCCCTGGGTCAAGGACACAGAATCAGATGGTGCTGGGGGTGTTGGAGAAGGGCTCATCTTTGCATAATGTACAACCCACACACACCCTCCCAGGGAGGAGGTCAGGGAGCTGGGAATGTGACAAAGGCCCATGCACCCAACCTGCTATGCATCTGGAAGGTTTTTGGAAAGGCCACACTATGGCCTGGATGCCAAGGAACAGAAAGATTTCAGAGACCAGCCTGGGAAGG
>NW_003852696.1:100223-106077 GCF_000181295.1 Otolemur garnettii
GTCCTCAGTCCTGTCCTGTGCCTGATTCTGGGTTCAGGGCTGTAACTCCAGGCTGTGCGCAGAGCCCGCCCTGCCCCCTTCTGCCCTTTAGACTTCCTTCAGTGACGCTTTACACCACACATGCCACTGTCATTCAGTGTAGGGGCTCCTTCCCCACAATCCTGTGGACATCTCAGTGGCTAACAGTGAAGAAAGAGCAAGTGCATTTTGTTTAGGAGACACCCTTTCCCCTACATGTGGGGTGAGTTGTGTGTCCTGTTCCCACTGGGGAGACCCAAATAGAAAACTAACAACTGAGATAAGGTAGGAGCTGCCCTGAAGAGGGGCCTCGCTCTGCCCTTGGTCAGGGAGTGGGCAGTGGTCAAGGCCCTGGTGGGCACAGGAGCCTCTGTCAGGACCCACTGGCATCTGCTCAGACACACTAAAGCTAGGCTGGGCACCAGGGGGCGCTGTGTGCATGTCACTGAGGGCTCTGGGGGCCTCAGCAAGGAACCCAGACACCTGACCCTGGGCTCTGTTCAGGGATGAATGGAGCCAGCAGCTGTGTCCTTTTTGGTCCACTGAGGAGTCTCATGCCTGGCAGAGTCCATCCTCCCTCCCAGAAATGACACCCAGACACTGGGGCTACACGTAACTCCAGGGAGGGCTGGGCTGAGCAGAGGAAGAACAGCACATTTGCATGCAGGGGCTAGAGGAGGGATAAGAGAGACCTGCAGTGTGTCTGCCTCAGCAAAGCTCTGGGGAGTCTGCACCATGGCCTGGGCCCCACTCCTGCTCACCCTCATCCTTCACTGCACAGGTCAGGACCATCCTTAGAACCCTGACCCCCAGCAAACTGACACGTCCTCCCTCACCCATGGCAGGACTATCCTTCCCTCCTGTTCTTCCTCCAGGTCATAATGAGTTTCTGTGTTTGCAGGGTCCCTCTCACAGCTTGCACTGACTCAGCCGCCCTCTGCATCTGCCTCCCTGGGAGCCTCGGTCAAGCTCACCTGCACCTTGGACAGTGGGCATAGCAGCTATACCATTGCATGGCACCAGCAGCAGCCAGGGAAGGCCCCTCGGTACTTGATGAAAGTTTATAGTTCTGGAAACCATAACAAGGGGGACGGGATCCCTGATCGCTTCTCGGGCTCCAGCTCTGGGGCTGACCGCTACTTAACCATCTCCAACCTCCAGTCTGAGGACGAGGCTGATTATTACTGTCTAACTGGTGACAGCAGTGGTTTACACAGTGATACAGGCAGATGAGGAAGTGGGACAAAAACCTCAGCCTGCTCAGGATCTCGTTCTATGTTAATTTTTAAATTGTTAAATGTGTTCCATGTATTCAAACTGTACTTGAAAGCACCTCTGGTTTAAAATATTTTTTTCTCTCAATTTTACATTCACTGTTCCTGAAGTCTGAGGAAAACTAAAACAGAAACAAAAACAAATCTGGAGACTGTGTCTGTGGAACTGGCCTGAAAAGGTTGAAAATGACCCTCCTCTGGTTTACGTCTTGGTCAGTGCCCAGGGACCATCCCAGCTTTGGACAGTCCTACAGCATGGACAGCAGTTGTCATGGGAGACACTGCCCCTTCTCTCCCGGTCACCTGAGCTCAGGGCCACCTCAGGCTCCCTACAAGTCATGGACTGGGCAGTGGAATGTGAATTACTGACCAAGGACATGGGTCAGGGAAGAATTCCAGGCACAGAGCTGGCCTGGCTCACTCACGGGTTCCTGCATCTTTAGCTGTCACCTCAGGATAGAGGGTGGGTGTGGGGGCCTCTGATGGGGGAGGCAGCAACCACCCTGTGGGAGATGAGAGGGGAAGGGCAGGTTCCACCTCAGCTGGGAAATGCTGAGCCTGCTCCGGGGGAGTTAGGGGATGTAGGTCCCCTGAATGTGACTTTCCTACAGCTGATCCCATTCAGGAACATGGGGACCCAATGGGCGGGCTTCCCTGAGCCCACAACACTGACTTCTGTCCACTCCTCTTCTGCCTCACTGGGACTTTTAAACACTCCAGGATGTGATGTAGGGTCTGTGGGACATTAGGGACGAGAAGTGCCCCAGTGTATACCTCATGTCACTCTCCCAGTGGAGCTCATGATGTGCACAGATCATTGAGGGTGATCGTGGAGCCTGGTTACCAAGAGTGCCCAGACAGAAAGCCTGAGTCTGTGACCAGACAGCAATCTAGGATGTTTTGGGGTTCATCTGGATTCTACTTTGTCACTATGACATCCTAGATACCTTTACCTCTAGGGACAGGGTCAGGCTGACCACTGCTCTCAAGGCTGAATAAGACTCAATGCCAAGAGAGCTCCCATCCATGGGGGAATGAGACCAGGGTCTACCCTTCATTTCCACCATCAAATCCATCCATCACCTGTCCCCGCATTTGACCAACACTTTCTCAGGTTGTGGCTTCTGTTGTCTCTTGTGCTTCCAGAAAGTCTGATGCTCTCGACTTGCCTCATCTTCATGGGGTCCATGAGAATCACACCTCCTCTCACTTGCTTTCCAGTACAAATGGGACATTTGTCTCCAGAGGCTGTAAGAACTACCTACATGTGTGTGGGGTATCCCTGGGGATAAAAATGCGGCTTGTGTGACCTGTCTACTCAGGTCCCCTCTGCCCAGTCCCTTCTATGTCACTTGCACATGTCCAAGGCTTTGTAAATCATTCCCTGAGGTCTGAAGGCTTGGGAAGCTAAGTCCTCCTTATCCATAGGGTGTGTCCCAGAGAGGTCCTAGATTCCCAGGTGCGGGATGAGCCCTCCATGTAGGAGATGGCTGTGGGACCATTCACTGTCACCTTCCCTATGAACCTGATTCTTTCTTCTCTCTGGGTTTTTGGTCGGAAAGATGCTGGAATGCACCTTCTTTGGGGATAAGAAGGATAAAAAAGCACAGTTCCCAGAGAGCAGTCACCTGGTCAAGCAGCACTACTAGGTCATCAAATGTCCTCATATCAGAATTGAGTACATTGGATTCTTGGTTCTCCATTCTTGTGATGCTTTATAAAGAAGAATGTGTTTAAGCTCCATGCAGATTAATACAAAAGATGTCAAGTCTCCCTCCTTTTAGGTGGCTGAATAGTATTCCATGGTATACATATACCACAGCTTGTTAATCTGTTCCTGGATTGGTGGGCATTTCGGTTGTTTCCACAGTTTCTTGATTGTAAAATGAGCTGTGATAAACAGCCTAGGTAAATGTTCCCATGATAAAATGAATTTTTTTCATCTGGGTAGATGTCCAGTAATGGGATTGTAGGATCAAATGGGAGGTCTAGTTTGAGTTCTTTGAGGATTCTCCACACTTCCTTCCAGAAAGATTGTATTAGTTTGCAGTCCCACCAGCAGTGCCACAGTGTGCCCCTCTCTCCACATCCACTCCAGCATCTGCAGCTTTGAGATTTTTCATATGGGCTTTTCTCACTGGGGTTAGGTGATAGCTTGTGATTTTTTTCCTTTTTCTTTTTATTGTTGGGGATTCATTGAGGGTACAAGAAATCAGGTTACACAGGTTGCATTTGTTAGGTAAAGTCCCTCTTACAATTGTGTCTTGCCCCCAAGAGGTGTATCACACACTGAGACCCCACCACCCTCCCACCTTCCCTCCCTCTGCTCTTCCTTTCACCCACCCTCTCCCTCCTTATTTCTCTCTCTGCTCTCCCCTTACCCCACCCTCATGGTGTACTAGCTCATTAATTGTCCTCATATCAAAATTGAACACATAGGATTCATGATTCTCCATTCTTGTGATGCTTTACTAAGAATAATGTGTTCCATATCCATACAGGTTATTACAAAGGATGTAAAGTCTCCATCTTTTTTAACGGCTGAATAGCGTTCCATGGTATAAATATACCACAGGTAGTTAATCCATTCCTGGGTTGGTGGGCATTTAGGCTGTTTCCACATTTTGGCAATTATAAATTGAGCTGCAACAAACAATCTAGTGCAAGTGTCCTTATGATAAAAGGATTTCTTTCCTTCCGGGTAGATGCTCAGTAATGGGATTGCAGGATCAAATTGGAGGTCTAGCTTGAGTTCTTTGAGGATTTTCCATACTTCCTTCCAAAAAAGGTGTATTAGTTTGCAGTCCCACCAGTAATGCAAAAGTGTTCCCTTCTTTCCACATCCAGGCCTTCCACACATCTGCAGTTTTGTTTTTCTTTTATTTTTATTTTTATTTTTTTGAAACAGAATCTCAAGCTGTCACCTTGGGTAGAGTGCTGTCACATCATAGCTCACAGCAACCTCCAACTCTTGGACTTAAGTGATTCTCTTGCCTCAGCCTCCCAAGTAGCTGGGACTACAGACGCCCGCCCTAATACCTGGCTATTTTTTGTTTGAAGTTGTCATTACTGCATAGCAGACCCAGGCCGGGTTCAAACATGCCACCCTAAGTGTATGTGGCTGGTGCCCTTGCCGGCTGAGCTAAGAGTGCCACCCCATCTGCAGTTTTGAGATTTTGTGATGTGGGCCATTTTCACTGGGGTTAGATGATTTCTCAGGGTGGTTTTGACTTGCATTTCTCTAATAATTAGGGACAAGGAGCATTTTTTCATATGTTTGCTAGCCATTCACCTGTCTTCTTTACAGAAGGTTCTATTCATGTCTCTTGCCCATAGATATAGGAGATTGTTGGCTTTTTTTCCTGTGAATTAATTTGAGTTCTCTATAGATCCTAGTTATTGAGCTTCTGTCTGATTCAAAATATGTGACTATCCTTTCCCATGTGTAGGCTGTCTGTTTGTTTTGGTTGTTGCCTCCTTAGCTGTACAGAAGCTTTTCAGTTTAATTACGTACCATTTGTTTATTTTTTGTTGTCATTGCAATTGCCACGGAAATCTTCTTTACAAAGTCTTTCCCCAGGCCAATATCTTCTAGTGTTTTCCCTATGCTTTCTTTGAGGATTTTTATCATTTTGTGCCTTAAATTTAGGTCCTTTGTCCATCTGGAATCAATGTTTGTGAGTGGAGAAAGATGCCCATCCAATTTCAGTCTTTCACATGTGGATATCCAGTTCTCCCAGCACCGTTTATTCAATAGGGAGTCATTCCCCCAGTGTATTTTTCTTGTTTGGTTTATTGAGGATTAGGTATTTGTAAGATGTTAGTTTCATGTCCTGGTTTTCTATTTGATTTCAAATGTCTGTTTCTATTTTTGTGCCAGTATCCTGCAATCTTGACCCACTATGGCCTTGGAGTACAGCCCAGAATCTGGTATGGTGATGCCCCTGGCTTTGTTTTTATTACCAAGAACTGCCTTATATGTGTTTATTCGTTTTTTTCCTGATTCCACACAAAATGAAGAATCATTTTTTCCCAGTCTTGGTATTTTTCCCAGTATGGTATTGGTATTTTAATAGGGATGGCATTGAATCTGTAGATTGCTTTGGGAAGTATAGACATTTTAACAATGTTGATTCTCCTCAGCCACAAGCATGGTATGTTCTTCCATTTGTTAATGTCCTCTGCTATTTCCTTTCTTAAGGTTTCATAATTTTCTTTATAGAAGTCCTTCACCTCTTTTGTAAGGTATATTCCTAGGTATTTCATTTTCTTTGAAGCTATGGTGAAGGGAGTTTTGTCCTTACTTAGCCTCTCATCTTGACTGTTATTGTCGTATTCAAAGGCTACTGACTTGTGGACATTACTTTTATATCCTGAGGCATCACTATATTTTTTGATGACTTCCAGGAGTCTTGTGGTTGAGTCTTTAGGGTTCTCTAAGTATAAGATCATGTTGTCCGCAGAGAGGGAGAGTTTGACCTCCCCTGCTTCCATTTGGATGACCTTTATTTCCTTCTCTTTCCTGATTGTATTGGCTAGAATTTCCAGCACTATGTTGAATA
>NW_003852696.1:106123-106755 GCF_000181295.1 Otolemur garnettii
ACAGTGAATAACCTTTATGGACCTGAGTATGTTAAACCAGCCTTGCATCCCTGGGAGGAAACATACTTGATCATGATGTATGACTGTTTAAATGATAAGCCGTAATCTATCGCCTAGGATTTTGTTCAGAATTTTTGCATCTGTATTCATTAGTGAAATTGGTCTACAGTTCTCCTTTTGTGTTGGGTCTTTTCCTAGTAGCAGGAAAAGTAGTAGTAGTTTTGGTATCAGGGTGATGTTTGCTTCATTGAATGTGTTGGGGAAGATTCCTTCCTTCTCAGTTTTTTGGACTAATTTCTGCAGTATGGGAATAAGCTCTTGTTTGAACCTTTGAATGAATTCTGGCATGAAGCCATCGGACCAGGGCATTTTTTTGTTGGGATATTTTGTATTGTTTCGTTGATCTCAGTACTTGAAATTGGTCTGTTCAGGAGATCTATTTCTTCCTGACTAAGTCTAGGGAGAAGGTGGGATTCAAAATATCGATCCATTTCCTTCACATTGTTAAATTTCTGAGCATTTAGTTTCTGGTAGTATTCAGAGATGGTCTCTTGTGTCTCTGTGGTATCAGTTGTAATTTCCTCTTTATTATTTCTGATTGAGGTTACTAGAGATTTTACTTTCTATTTCTA
>NW_003852696.1:107107-110630 GCF_000181295.1 Otolemur garnettii
TTCCTCTCAGGACTGCTTTTGCTGTATCCCAGAGGTTTGGTAGCTTGTGTCTTCATTGCTGTTATGCTCAAGGAATTTGAGTTCAGTGGTGGTGGCTATAACATATTTTGGTACCAGCAGAATCTGGGGAGCCCTCCCCAGTATCTCCTGAGATTCAAGTCAGACTCAGATAAACACCAGGGCTCTGGAGTCCTCGGCCACTCCTCTGGATCCAAAGAGTCTCAGCCAATGCAGGGATCCTGCATATCTCTGGGCTGCAGACAGACGATGAGGCTGCCTATTATTGTAGTATATGGCACAGCAGCTCTAAGATTTACACAGTGCTGCAGACCTGTGGGGGCATGAGGCAAAAATCTCCCTCTACTATCCTCACCTAGAGTGGTAAGCCCTGTTGGTAATTTTGAGGAGGACCAGTTCAGAGGTCACTTATGTTATGTGATCTTCAAACATCTGAGTTTTCTTGAAAATGTAGATCTGACAGTGTCATATTATGTTCTTCAGTTGAACTTTTAGATTGATTTATCACTCACATCTTCCCACCCGATTCATGTTTTGTAGCAGAAATTCTCATTGAACATAAAATCTCTCAATGGGGACTTCGGAGGAGATCAAGGGAAGTTCATCTGGGCCATGACCAGCTCAGGGTGGAAAGTCTAAGGACAGATGTCAGTGGTGTCATAGTCCGGGGGGAATCCTATTCTGGGCCATGTGACCTGCTGGCCCAGGAGGAGGGGCAGGTGCAGGCAGCCAATTATAAGTTCAGGGTACCAGACCAGGTGAGTCCAGGGAGGACAGCAGGCCCAGAGCAGGTGCAGGATGTGCTGCCCTGAGGCTGATGGGCAGGGTGTGGGAGCAGCAGGCCTGGGACAGGGCACAGTGGGGCTGAGACTGTACTGTCACCTACAGTGTGCATCTGAGCATCTGTGGATTGGACTGTCCTCTCTCCCCAATAAGGGAATGTGTGACCTACAATTGGTTTGAAGAGAATCATCCAAAAGGCCCTTCAGAGGAGAGGACACCATTGTAGTGCTTGGGTTCCTGAATATATTTTAAAGTATTAGAAATGGATCCTTCATCCATAATCCCTGGACAGATAATCCAAAGACTCTTCTTACAAAATCTATGCCCTCTAATAGCTGTCATGGCCTGTCTCAGGATGTGCGGGTGTGTCCCTGCCAACGCTGGTGCTGTGGGCCAGGGGTTGTAGAAGGGGGTGTAATCATGGAGTTGTCTTCTGACTTAGGCCTCTCAACACTTTGTAGGGCCCTGGGCACAGGCATCCTCATGCTTCAACACATATCATAGAAAGTTCCACAGAACAAGGCTTAAGAAACAGCCAGAAAGGCAAAGAAGTGGATGTCAATTTGAATGAATTGCCTCTGACTTTCCTCTGTGAGTAGAGCAGGCAAGAAATCTAAGGCAGCTCTGTCTTCACTTTGGGTCCTAAGGAGCAGGTTATGAGCTGTCCCATCCTGCCCTGGGTCCCCTGCTCCTCACTGTCCTGGAAGATGACCCAGGTCCAGGATCCTGACTCCCTGCAGTCATCCCTCCCCAGCTCTGCCCCCTTCCTGGGAACTTACCCTGTGCTCACAGATCTCTGCCCCTCTCCTGCTGGTCCAGCTGCCTGGAGGGTCCATCCCCAGGACAGAAGCTGACACCTGCCCTGAGGACATAATAGCACTGGGTAGAACTGGCAGCACTGATGACACCTCGTCAGAACTATAGACCCTTGGACACAAGCATATACTGATCAAACCTCAGTTCATCATTTTGGCTCCAGGTCATCCTATCTCAGCACCTCAAAGACAGGAGTGACTGCACCAGACTCCATCCCTGTGTCAGGCTGTGTCCCAGCAATGACATGCCGATGTGCCCATACAAGGTGCTGCATGCAGCCCATGCTCACTCAGCTGGCCCATCACCTGGAAATAATGGTCACCTCCTCCTGTCCTGTAACGAGCAGCAGAGTCAGGTGGCCAATGTGGCCTGACTCCACCACCTCTCTGGAGAAGCCCTACACAGTGATGCCTGGTGGTTCCCAGTGCACAGAGCACCAGAGCCTGTCTCTTGCTTTAGGCCTGGTCACATGGATTCATGGAACACTGTCTGTGGAGGAGGGTGATGATCACGGTTCTGATGTGGGTGGGGCCAGTGCTACTCAGGACCCAAGTCTCCAGTCTGATCCCCCATCCCAGAACACAAGCCCAGTCTCAACTTCTGTGACCACACCAGACTCAGGGGACACTCCTGTGTTTATTACTCATTCCAGGACCAAGGTTCCGAAGCCCTTCTCTGGATATGGAAATTTCTATCCAGCCAATCTTAACATTAAGCTATTAGGATAAAATATCTCAGCCTGGTCATGGCCACAGAGACAGGCAGAAGGCATGGAGAATGGGCTTCCTTATTCCAGATGTCTGGGCATGTGACCTTTCTGTGTGTATGGGTGTCCATGTCTGGGGACAGGTACATCATCAGCAGTGAAAGTGGTTACCACACAGCCTAGAGGGGGAAGTGTTGAGTCCACAGTGGTTACATTGTCAGCAGTGAAAGTGGTCACCACACAGCCTGGTCGGGGGGAGTGCTGAGTCTTGTGAAGTCATAGAGGAGACTCATGCATATCTCAGCTCCTGGGTCTGCCTAGGGCAGCTCCTGAGGTCTGCAGGTTCCTGTGATGTCCACAAATGGAGCCGGAACATTCTCGTGAACTGGTGACAGGGACAAGGGACACGAACCAGTTAGGAGGAAGGTGCAGACTTTGAAATAAACTAAAGAACGTTAGACACTGGATCATGGTGAAGGAAAGCGAAGTACATTTGAGTGGAATTCGGTTTCACTTAGGACTTAGATAAATTGGAGATTGGGGGTTATAAATCACCAGTGGGTCCTTGTATAAAAACAAGATGCTGAATTCCAACCCACACGTGGCAGGGGCTAAAGAGAGAAGGTAAAAACCACTGGAAGCCGGGTGCAGCGAATGTCTACAGTTCCTCAGTACTGACATGACAGAGCCCTGCCAGGGTCACAACCCAGGGAGAAGGAAACGCATTAGATACACAAGGTTATGTTGATGTCAGAAACACCCCCATTACCCACATAAGAATAGTTGTAATTGTTTTCATCATTCATACATATGGGCGTGTGTAACACCCAGCAATACCAATTATCACAAAGGACAGGCATTTTGTAAACAGTTGTCATGTTCTGTGCTTTGAAATTGTCAAAGCATTAACTTTCTGTGGGTACTAAGAGGACAAGGCTGGATGTGGCCATAGATTGGACTATTGCTGACAAATTAGGATGCAAAAGTAAATTTTGAAAGATGCAGTGGAAATATTTGATTCGTGAAAACTGAGAAAGGAAAATTGAAGCCACAGAGCCCGGACGGAATTAAGAGAAAGGCAGAAGAAACACAGCATCAGTTCTCACACCAAATGTAAATTCACGTTTGAATTAGATGAAAAGAGACTCCCTTAGGGCAGCTCCTGTGGCTCAAGGAGTAAGGGCGCTGGCCCCATATACC
>NW_003852696.1:119804-120119 GCF_000181295.1 Otolemur garnettii
GTGCACCGGGTAGCCGGATTGGGGATTGGCAGGATCATTTCAGACCCGTGCAACTTGAAAGAGGGCGGGTGTATTAGGCGGCAGCCGGGGTTTGCTTGGCACTGGGAACCTGTTGCGTTTTGACCCAGAGGTGGAGTAAGTTTGTGA
Organism: Otolemur garnettii; assembly: GCF_000181295.1. Lineage (NCBI taxonomy): Eukaryota > Metazoa > Chordata > Mammalia > Primates > Galagidae > Otolemur > Otolemur garnettii. Next base: position 119,952 of record NW_003852696.1, read on the forward strand.
CCTTGGGCTTTCCAGTTCTGTTTGTTGGAAGTTTTATGGTCGGTCTTGCTTTCGTTTCTGATCATCTCCTCCGTACACAGCCCACCCAGGGTCTGCTTTGCGCGCGCTCTGTTCAAACGTTAGGTCAGAAATGTCTGGCAGGTGGGAAAAGCCGATGTCCGAGTGATA
>NW_003852696.1:120704-121860 GCF_000181295.1 Otolemur garnettii
CTCGTTTTCAGCGAGCATTTCTCTCCCAACTTGAGCCATTTTAATGTGTTTGGAATTCCTGCCTCCATTGGCTTACTTTTTAGATCTCCTGTGATTCATTTGCAAATTATGATAAAACACATTTTAGATGAAAGATCCTGCCTCAATTATGACTTTTTCCGTTTCTTTCTAAGTGTCTATATGTTGACTAATGTTTGGAAATGAAGTTGGCTAACATGCATTTTGTTTCCTTCTGGCTTTCTGTAACATAAAGTTTTTAAAAATTTAAATATTGTTTTTTACTTTTGTATGTAAATGATTTTCTTGTGAGATCCAATTTAATATGAGATGTCTAAGCTGTATCTGTAAATTAGAATCTGACTATCACTCTGTTCATTTTTTTAAACAAAGAGTTTAAATAAAGCCTAAATCAGGGAAAACAAACAAACAAAAAAATAAAGATGATGTGGCTTCTCCTGAGAATGGTCAGCTTCACTCACACTCCCCTGATCCCTGTCAGTCCCTCAGAGCAAAAAAAAAAAAAACTGTCTGCAGCCCAGGCTGGCAGTGCCAAGCTAGGTGTCACACTCCCAGGGCTAGTCTTTTCATGGCTACTGTGTACTTTGCAGGATTATGCCAAAGGAAACCCCTGCCGTTTAAGGTTCCCAGCCACAGGTTCTGAGATTACCCTTCTCCTCCCAAGGGGCTCAGTGCTGGAGGGAGGAGGACCCACTCATGGCCCACAAAAATAAATAAATAAAAAGACATGAAATTGTTTCACCTGTGGAGGCAAGAAAATGCTCACAGGGCTGGGGTCAGGTTTGGGGGAAACTAGATTGTTAGTTAGGGCAGGATGTGAAGACCTCATGCAGCTCATCCTTCAGCCCTGAAGTTTTCAGAGAAGAAACGCAGGATGCAGGTCAGTAAGATTGGGGAAGCTGGTTTTGTAAAGGACGTCACTTCAGACCAAAAGTACATTTCCCCTGCATTAAGTCATAAGCATCACTGGGACATGTTAGGACAACTTCAGTGAGAAAGATGATGGCACAGAATCAGAGAGATGTGAGGCTTCAGAACCATTTCAGCACACGGAAGGCGGACTGCAGGGGAGGACTCCTGCCCCTATATTTGACTGATCACGATATCTAGAACTAAAGGCTTACAAAGGGGACTCTGT
>NW_003852696.1:122096-123549 GCF_000181295.1 Otolemur garnettii
ATGTCTTGATTAAAATTTTAAAAAGACACATACACAGCTATGATTTAATTTTTTAAAAGCCTAAAAAAAAGAACAAGAAAAATTATAACTTGGATGACAAAAGACTATTCATCACACTGAGAGGATGTAGGTGATAAAATTGTCAGGCAGATATAATCCTTGATGAGCTTGATGAACTGGTTCAGTATTCTTGAAACACATATGATAGGAGCAAGTCTCTGAAAAACAAATCATAAAAACAAATAAAATTATCAGGTAAGTTTGTAAAGAAAGAATAAAAGTCTCTCTAGAAACTCAAGAACAAGTAACTATGAAACTAAAATTTAGACATTAGAGAAGTTACTTCCCTCAAAGTAGAAAGTACGAGTAGTAGTTACCTCAGCCCAGCAGGGGGAGCTGTGGGTCTTCTCAGGGCTGAACCAGGCCGGAAACAACCTCAAATGTTCCAATTTAATGGTCCCTGGGCCTGAGCTCACTGGCCTGCGTTAGAGGGGACAGCAGGTGCTTCCTCCCAAGGGGCAAACTCAGAGCTCACAGCAGCCCAGCCTGCCTGACGGTGTCGCTCCTCCCTGGGCCAATGACGCAGACTCAGATGGTGCTGGTTGTGTTGTGAAGGGCTCATATTTGTATAATGCACAACCCAACGCACACCCTCTTCCCAAGGGGGGGAGGAAGAGGAGACTAAAGAACTATCCAGAGTCCACCACTGTGGATTCTTAGGGTATTTGGAAAGCCCACACGGTGGCCTGGATGCCCATCCTTCTCCTCTCCCTCCTCACTCTCTGCCCAGCTACATAAAGATTTCAGAGATGCCTTTGAAGGGGCCCCTCTGTGTTCTTTCCTCAGTCCTTTCATGTGTCTGATTTGGTTGCGGGGTTCTGGGTTGAGGTAACTGTGGTGACTCAGGAGACCTTGTACTCTGTCTGCTGGCATGACAGACACTCTCACGTGAGACTCTGGAGTCGGAGCAGCCACCAGTGGTCACCATCCTTACTGCCTGAACCACAGTCTGCCCAAGGCCCCAGGACACTGCTTGATGATGAACAACAAACACTCTTGGACACCTGCCTGGTTCTCAGGTTCCCTGCTCAGGGACAAAGCTGCCCTGACTCTCTGGGGGACCCAGCCCAAGGTCCAGGCTGAGGACTCCAGCAGGCTACTCTGTGAGGTGCTCAGCACTGAGAGATGCCCAGATGAGGGACAAGACCTAAACCTGCCTGTGACTGAGGCTGGGTACACATGTGATGGTGTGATGTCAGGATCACACAGCCAGACGCCTGAGCTCTCAGGGAAGACTTCTATTGACTGTCTTTACAGAGAAAGGTGAATGTCAGATGAGGGTTTCTCAGACTTTCATGGGGAAATGGATCATCTGGGAACTTGTACCATGTGGATTCTGACTCTGACTCTGAAGTGGAGGCTGGGAGTCTGCATTTATAAAAAGTCCCTTTCC
>NW_003852696.1:123904-125832 GCF_000181295.1 Otolemur garnettii
ACCAAACAAGCAACATAATAGTGTTTCTGAATTTGATTGCATTTATTTCATCTTGGCCCTCACTTCCTCCACAAGTACGACCACATGGGGACCCCTATTGCTTTACATCCATAAATGCCATTTACATTTAATATAGTGATTCATCTGTCTTTAAAATATAAGCAGTGCTTAATATTATGAATATGATAAGGACTAATGAGAAATTGCAAATTTTAAATTATTTCCCTTGGTCACTGACATCAAGATGTGAAGATGAAAAGATCATGTTGTTATTACAAGGCTTCACATCATCCCTGAGGATGGATGAGCTCGGGGAGCTGCCGCCACACTTGACGGGAAGCCTCAAGTGCATTTTGCTCAGCACACCAATTAAAAATTGGGATGCAGGCCAGTACTTTTCTGGACACACTGGCAAGAGGGAAAGCAGACAGAGGCATGAGGAATAGTCCTTCCCCAAACCCACCAGCGCCTCCCTGCCTCTGTCAGACTGGAGCTTCTCAGATGTTCCTGGGCACAGGGATCAGCTGGGATCCTGTCACGTGTGGACTCTGACTCCGGGCATGTGGAGTGGGACCAAGGATTCTGCATTTATAAAAGCTGCTTTCCCCCAAATCTCCACACATATGCCTCAATGTCACCAAATATATAAGAATGGTGGAAAACAAAAAGAAACCCATTAGCAACTGAAAACAGAAAAGAAACCTCTCCAAAGAGAATTAAAGAAGGATTCTGAGTCCATGCAGGAAGAAGACAGTGAGGAGCTGGGAGAGGCCCCAGTTTCTATAGAAAAAAAGACCAGAATGAAAGGAAACACACCCCAAACCCCACCTCTGGCTCCTGCCCAATCTACCCACTGGTTTCCCCCCCACCCCGTCCACTGTGAAGTCTCTTCCCACCTCTCCCTCTTCCTCTCTCTGACTCACTACTCTCCATCTCAGTCTGTGGGTCTCTCTCCCTTTCATTCAACCTCTCTCCTCTCCTTTGACCTCTTCAACTAACTACTAAAATATTTGCGTAAGAAAAGATATGGACTTGTAAGAAATTTTCACTCACATCCTCTGTTTTTCGTGTACTTCTCTGATCTCCCACTTCAGAAGCCCCCAGTGAACTGATTCCCGTCTCTCATCACTATGTGGCCCTTCCTCCTCCTCCTCCTCCCTGGCTCTCTCTCACTCCCCAGTGACCCCAGTGGGTCCCCAGCCTGTCCCTTTACCCCTCAGACACTCTCCACTCTGTTCCCTCCAGAGGATCCAGTGGGGAGAGAGAAATCCAGTTTCAAGTGGAGCCTGTGAGGTGGGATCATGGCTGACCTGTCCTGCTCTCAAGCTAATGTGCATCTTACTTCAAGTACAGTTTGTACAGGAGACACCCTGTCCCCTTGATGTGGGGAGAGTTGTGTGTTCTGTTTCCACTGAGGAGGCTCAAAGAAAAGAATAAGGACTGAGATGAGGTTGGAGCTGCCCTGAGAAGGGGCCTCGCTCTGCCCTTGGGCAGGGAGTGGGCAGTGGTCAAGGCCCTGGTGGGTCAGGAGCCTCTGTCAGGACCCTCTGTCATCTGGTCACTGACACACTGGACCTGTGCCTGGGCAGGAGGGGGCGCTGTGCGGTGGTCACTGAGGGCTCTGTAGGGCTCAGCTGGGAATCCAGACACCTGACCCTGAGCTCACTGCACTCAGCAGCTGTTTAGTCTTTGAGTCCCTTGGAAGTCTCATGCCAGGCCCAGCCCAGACTTCCCTCCCAGAAATTACAACCAGCCAGTGGGGCTGCACAGTGGCCCAGGGAGGGTTAGGCTGGGCAGGGGAAGAGCATCACATTTGCATGCAGAGCCCCTCTCTCTCCTCTGGAGGTGGAGGGGGGATAAGAGAGACCTGCAGCATTTCTGCAGAATTTATTCCATGTTTGAAAAACAATAGGAATATGTGGATCAGA
>NW_003852696.1:126158-155873 GCF_000181295.1 Otolemur garnettii
GGCTCCATCTCAAAAAAAAAAAAAAAAAAGAAACCTTTTTTGTATATTAGTAAACTTAATTTATTAGCTTTCATTTTAGCACAAGACACATTTTATGTAATGGTCTTCAAAAACATTAAAAAATATAATTTTTTAAAGAGAGATCCTTTCTCCCTAACTCTGCATTTAAATCAATCTCTCTGGCAATATATGTCAAACTTCTAACCTATGGTATTTCCCAAGGTGACCTTATTTTAAAAAACAATGTCCTTGCAGATTAAATTACTGAAGCTGAGATCATCCATTAGTAGGGTGACCTCCTGGTGAGATGGCCTGGTTTCCTAAAAAGGTGGTCATGAGAAGACAGAGGGACACAAAGAGAATGTCACATGCTGATGGAGGCAGAGAAGGGACTTGTGCAGCTGCAAGCCAAGGGGCAGGGGAGAATCCAGGGAGAGAGAGAAACCGGCATCAAGAGCAGCCTGAGAAACGGGATCATGGCTGAAGCATCCTGTTCTCAGCTACAGTGCATCTTGTGTCTTGTACAGCTGGTAAAGGAGATGACCCTTTCCCTTAATGTGGGGTGAGCTGTGTGTCCTATTCCCACTGAGGAGACTCAAATAAAAGGCCACAGACTGAGATGAGGTAGGAGCTGCCCTGAGAAGGGGCCTCGCTCTGCCCTTGGGCAGGGAGTGGGCAGTGGTCAAGGCCCTGGTGGGGGCAGGAGCCTCTGTCAGGACCCCCTGGCATCTTTTCCCAGACATGTTGGTCCTAGACATGGTCAGCAGGGGGCGCTGTGGAGCTGTCACTGAGGGCTCTGTGGAGACCAGCTGGGAACACAAGACACCTGGCCCTGAACTGTGCTCAGGGCTGTCTGGAGCCAGCAGCAGAGTATACTCTGGATTTGGGGAGTCTCAGAAAAGCCCAGCCCAACCTTCCTCCCAGAAGCGACACCCAGCTTCTGTGGCTCACGCAGGCCCAAGTGGGTTTGGATGGGCAGGGGAAGAGCAGCACATTTGCAAGCAGAGCCCCTCTCTCTCCTCTGGGGCTGGAGGGGGGGATAAGAGAGATATGCAGGGTGTCTGCTTCAGCAGAGCTCTGTGATGTCTGCACCATGGCCTGGGCCCCACTCCTCCTCCTCAGCCTCCTCCTTCACTGCACAGGTCAGGATGGATCTCAACATCCACCCCCCGCCCACTTCCCACACTCATGCCTGGACTGTCCTTCCCTCTTGTCCTTCCTTCAGGCCATAATGGGTGTCATGTTTTCAGGTTCCCTGTCTCAGCTTGCACTACCTCAGCCGCCCTCTACCTCTGCCTCCCTGGGAGCCTTGGTCACGCTCACCTTTACCCTGGACAGTGGGCACAGCAGCAATGCATTGTATGGCACCAGCAGCAGCCAGGGAAGGCCCCTCGGTACTTGATGTATGTTTACAGTGCTGGACGCAGCAACAAGGGGTCCAGGATCCCTGACCGCTTCTCAGGCTCAGGCTCTTGAGCTGATGGTTACCTAACCATCTCCAACCTCCAGTCTGAGGACGAGACTGATTATTACTATGAAAGTGGTGACAGCAGTGGTTTACACAGTGACACAGGCAGATGAGGAAGTGGGACAAAACCCTCAGCCTGATCAGGGTCTTGTTCTATGTTAGTTTTTAATTTGTTAAATGTATTCCATGTATTCAAACTATACTTTAAAGCACCTCTGGTTAAAATATTTTTTCTCTCAATTTTACATTCACTGCTCCTGAAGTCTGAGGAAAACTAAAACAGAAACAATCTGGAGACTGTGTCTTTGGAACTGGCCTGAAAAGGTTGAAAATGACCCTCCTCTGGTTTACTTCTTGGTCGGTACCCAGGGACCATCCCAGCTGTGGACAGTCCTTCTGCAGGGACAGCAGTTGTCATGGGAGAGACCTCCCTGCCTTCCCCATCACTTGTGCTCAGGGCTGCCTGAGGCTCCCTACAAGCCATGGACTGGGCAGTGGAATGTGAAATACTGATTGAGCACATGGGTCAGGGAGGAATTCCAGGCACAGAGCTGGCCTGGCTCACTCACAGGTTCTTGCATCTTTAGCTGTCACCTCAGGATAGAGGGTGGGTATAGGGGTAGGTTTGGGCCTGAGGCAGCAACCTTCCCCGGGAGATGAGAGGGGAAGGGCAGGTTCCACCTCATCTGGGAAATGCTGGTTCTGTACCAGGTGAGTTGGAGGAAGTAGGTCCTGTGAATGTGACTTTCCAATAGCTGAGCCCACTCAGGCACATGGGGATCCCATGGACGGGCTTCTCTCAGCTCAGGACAGTGACTTCTATGAGCTCCTCTCATGCCCCATTTGGACTTTTAAACACTCCAGGATGTGATTTAGGGTCTGTGGGACATTAGAGACCAAAAGTGTCCCAATGTGTGCCGTATGTCGCTCTCCCAGTGGAGCTCATCATGTTCATGGATCATTGGGGATGACTGTGTCACCTGGTTACCAAGAGTCCCCAGACAGCAAGCCTGAGTCTGTGACCAGACAGCAGTCTTGGATGTTCTGAGGTTCATCTGGATTCTCCTTTGTCAACATGACCTCCTTGTTATTCTTGTCTCTAGGGACAGAGTCAGGCTGACCACTGCTGTCATGGCTAAATACAACCCAATAATATGAAGAGCTCCCATCCATGGGGGAATGAGACCAGGGTCTACCCTTCATCTCCACCATCAAATCCATCCCTCACCTGTTCCGACTTTGACCAACACCTGCTCAGGTTGTGGCTTCTTCTGTCACTTGTGCTCCCAGAAAGTCCGATATTCTCAACTTGCCTCATCTTCATGGGGTCAATGAGAATCACACCTTCTCTCAATGGTTTCCCAGTGCAAATGGAACATTTGTCTCCAGAGGCTATAAGAGCCGCCCACATGTGTGTGGGGTATCACTGGGGATACAAGTGCAGCTTGTGTGACATGGCTACCCAGGTCCCCTCTGCCCAGTCCCATATGTCTCCTGCACGTATCCAAGTCTTTGTAGATCATTCCCTGAGCTCTGAGGCCAGTGACTACAGGATGTGGCTTCCTTAGAGTCTCTGACTGACCCAGGTTTGCAGCAGCCTAGAAAGGGGCACCTGAGGCTGTGTGAGAGACTAACAGGGGACTGACGTGACTGCAGACTGCAGCTACCTTAGAGTCCCTGACTGACCCCAGGGTCATCACAGCCACCCCTGGGCCAGAAAATTGACACAAGAAAGGACTTATTATTGGAGCCTCCCTCCACCTGACCTGGGCCGTCCTGGGGAGCTCATGTTCATGAAAAGTCCCGTCCTGGCCAGTGCAGAGGGCGTAAGAGCATGGGGAGCTGTCAGCCTCTGCACAGAGACTGAGGACAGAGCTTGGGTGGCTCCACCATGGGCTGGGGGCCCCCTCACCCCCCTTGCTGTCTGCACAGGCCAGGCATGGACACTGGTCACCACCTCCATGGGGGACAATGCCCCCAGGCCCCAGGTCCTGTCCTTTCCCTCCAGCAATTTCTCATCTGCCTCCTACTACAGCCCTAATGGGGGTCTCTGTACATTTGCTGTCCTTTAATTTCTCTGGTTATCTACCAAAAAGACAAGATAATATTGTTTTTATAATGCGTGTCAAATTCACCATGTGTGCAAATAATATATCAAAATGTATATTTCTCATGTACTTTCAAAATCAGTTTAAAACATAGTACGTTATAATGTTGACACAATATCATAACCTTTATATATTTAAAAACTCACCGTAAATTGTGCACTACACCTAAGACTGTAGTCTGGCACCTCAGCACGGCCCATCTGCAAAGACTTATCCAGGCTGACGCGTGCTCCGTCTTCACCTTCAGACTCCAAGGTTCCCTGTAGAATAAAAGATGGTTTTCAACGTTGCTGCTCCTGTCCTCTCAGCGCCGGCCCAGTCATTACCTTCAGGGACTTCCCCAGAGTCTCATTCCTTTGCCCCATGCCCTCCTCAGTCCCTCCCACTAACCAGGACCTCAGTTCCTCCTCCTCTCCTCCTCCCACATCTCCTGTGTGTGGAGACCTCTCCCATTTAGGTTCCAGGACCACAGTGTCGATCCCGGGACACCTATGGTGGGTCCTCATTCCTAACAGAGCAACAAATGCCACTCTCTGTGGCCGCTTCTCAACACCATTTTCCTGTGTCACTTAGCTGGGGACCCCAGGGCTGACATAAAAGCATTGAAGGGGGAGGGCCAAGGGGCCTGGAGCTCCGTCCCTAGAAAGCGGGGTCAGAGAGGGGCAGAGCTGCTCAGGCGTGTGGCTTCACTGAGCATATCTGGACTCCAGCCCAAGATTGAGGCTGATCATTTCTCTCACACGTATAACGCAAACCTCAAAGTATGCAGTGGACCATGTCCAGAGAGAAATAAATGACCCTCTGTGGCCCCTGAGGAGGACTACCACTCCCCTGTCATTGCTGACATATGTCACCACCACCTGAGGCCCTTCCACGGGAATGTCCCTTCCTCTCTGATATCATCCTGGCTTTAGCTGTTCCTAATGACAAGGCACAGGAACTCTCCTGAAAGACAACACTGAGAACAGAGGGAGGCTGATTCTAGTCATGCCTGAAAACAAGAAGGACTTGGAAACTGCACCTGAGCTTGTAGAACAGCCCGAGGTCTCACCTGGCTGCAGTGTGCGTGTTACCACCTCCTCCATGGGATGTTGCCAAAATTCTGATTCTTACAAGGACCAGGATTCTGGATTCAGGGTTCACAGGATACTTGGAGGTTTCTTTGTCCCTCACTGCCCGACTTGGCCTGTGGGCTGGACCACAGATTCTCCAGTTTCTTTCCTTACCTGCCATTCTCTTGCACCCCTGTCTCTTTTAAGTTCCCCCAGAATTACTTCCCTAGGAACATGGCCTCAGGAGGGAGGCTTTACTGCTGTCCTTTTTGTATAATTAATGCTTATTAACCGAAAACTTACGAAGTTCATTAGAAATTGTGTGACAGCGTATGTCTAGGACTTTATAAGAAAAATAACTGTTAAAGAATACAGTGTATTAACATGAGAAATATATTAAGTTTATGCACTGTATGAATCAGTGTTGGAGTGGTGATGAATCTATTAATTTAATGAAAATGCAATTAAAATTCTAGTAACAGTATAGAAAATTGTGCAAGGCATTTTAAAATGTATATAGAAAAATTAATGACAAAAATAGCCAAGGTTACTTGTAAAACTGATAATAATAAAATAAATGATATTCAGGTACTGAGATATTTTGAAAAGCAATTCAAATTTAGACCTTGCATCAGTGGGCTCTTGGCAATGTGTGTATTCCTCTTTAAAAATTAGGCTAGATGAATGTCCAGCTAGCTCAGTCGGTAAAGCATAAGATTCTTAATCTCAGGATAGTGGGTTCAAGTCCAACATTGGACGCATGTTTTCACTTGGCTGGGCATGGTGACTCCTGACGAACGCTAGCACTGTGGGAGGTCGAGGCAGGTGGATTGCTGGAGCTTAGGAGTTCGAGAAAAATTAGGGTGGATGGGATCTATAATTTTTTATGTTATCTTGGAATCATGGCTCACCTTGTTAATAAAAATTCACAGAAGTACACTGTGAGTGAATAAAGCTAACATCAACACGTGTTAATTTCCACCAGAGAGACGCAAAGAGAGAGTAATGGAATCTTTCAGGAGCATCTGGGAGTCAGACAGGTATGTCTGGAGGGGGGGGGGGCGTTCCCCAGGCAGAGCAAAGACCAAAGAGCTAGAAGGGCATGAGGACCTTCTTATAGAGAAGAGAGAGAAGGAGAGACAGTGGGACAGCCAGAGGCAGGGGACGTGCGCGTGAGCACACACTGGCAGGGTGGGGGAGGAGGCCGATAACGGGGGATCACATGGGACCTCAAGTACTGCGGACACACTTTGGAGTGAATCATGAAGCCGCTGAGAGTGTGAAGTGATAAATTCATACTGCACATTTAAAAATAAATGAATAAATTGGCAGTGAGTACCTGGGGAATCACATGTGAAAAATGTTCCTCAGCACACAAGGGAAACTACATTTGGATTGTGTCTGCGCTGGTCATGGAGATGTCCGCCCTGTACAGAGATGCAAAACCGTTTGTGAGAAGGTCGGTCCTGGGACCACAGTGTGGGAAGCAGCCCAGGTCTCCAGCACAAGGGGAATTTATAACCCACACACAGACGTGAGATGCTAACCAGTTGGAAGTAATGAAATAATTTTACATATGACATAGAATATTTACCAGGAAATAGAACCCTGAATAGTCTGCGTGTCATGCATATATGAGGGACACTACAAAAGTTCTGAGATAGCCAAAAATCAAGAAACATAAAATCATTTTGGTTACTACATTTTCTCAACATCATCACCACAACATTCTTTGTACTTTTCCATTCTTGGAAACCATTTCTGAAAACGCTCTTGCCATCCATTTTCTTCAAGTGCTGAATAGCTTTTCAGAGCTGAGAACCTTCTTCTATTTGCATGTGATTGTTTTATCATAGGGAACAGGAAATAACTGCGTGGGGTAGGTCGGGACTGTAAGGTGGATGAGTCATAAGCTTAACCTCTGTGGACTCCCGGGACTGAATGGTGATGTTTCCTGAGTGGGGGGACGCATCGTCCCCGGGCAAGGTGGCCCCCCACAGTCCTGTCCTTGGCCGCCGTTCTTAGAGCTTCCTGAAAACTTTTGGTGGGTGTACTGTCGGGCACCACTGAGCAGTAACTTGGCTCCTGCAGGGAACAGTTGCAACATGACCGCTTTGCAGAAGGAAATAGCCCCCGTTTTCTTTGTTACTCTTTAGGCTGCTTCATTTTTTGCTGGTGGATTTTCACTGGGGGAAAAAATCCACACTGTCAACTGATTTCTTCACCAGCAACGATGGCAGAAATGCATCTGGACCTGCCTCCTGGAACCTGAACAGCTTTGCTTTTGCTCATCTGTCAAAGGGTGAGGCGCCACCCGGATGAAAGTTCGCTGACTCGAAGATAAGGGAGCAGAGTTTGGACACTGCTGGCAATCTAATCAGCACTGCTGCTTCAGTGCCCTTAAATCTCACTCAGTGTTCTCACAAATCATTTTGTCAACACCAGTGATGTTTTTCTCAGTCACTGTAGTCTCTGGACACCACTCCTCTGCTGACTTTCAGTGAAGTTCAGCCTCTTCTAAATTCTTGAAACCACCAAAAAATTGTCTCACAAGAAAGAGCAAGTTCCCCCCAAACCTGTTGCAAATGCTCAAGGCTTTAAGACTCCTTTAACCCTCTCGAATCTGACAAAGAGCTGATAGCCAGAATCTACAGAGAATTAATCTGTTGAATCTTGTTGAAGAATAGAGCAAACAATCCTATCTATCATTGGGCGAGAGATTTGAAAAGAACCCGCTCCCAAGAAGACAGATGAATGGCCGACACACGCCCGTGGGGCAGCGGCCTCTGGCCTGAGTCACTCCTTCCCAAACTTGTCAGGCTTCACAGTCTCTCTGTGACAGACTGAGATCTACACATCATGGCTTCACAGGTGCTGTATAGGAGGAATCTGTACCAGACAGAGCTGAGGGCATCACTGGGGTGACACCGAGAGGGAGGAGAGGTTCCGTGGGGTGCAGTGCAGGACTCAGAAGTCTCCTCAGACCTAGGAAGGTGACTTTGGTCCCCATCGCCCCTGGTTTCGGAACCACAGGGTGCTGATGCCTGACTTCTGCTCTCTAATGGGGGTGTGGCTGTCCAGAGAAGTGCTGTAAATGTCCTACCAGGGTGAAGTAACCCAGGCCTTTATGTGGCCAGGTGTCAGAGGACTGGTCCCTGGAGATGGAAACACATGCATGGAAAGGGGAGGTCTCTAGGTCTCCAGAATGAAGAGTCCTTTGCACCTGGACGCTGCCAGAGGCAGGAGGTCTGATGACACAGGGGTGGGAGAGGTGACCCTGCTCCTCCCCCAGAACCTCCACAGGAGACCTGCACAGGAAATACCAACAAGCTTCCTGGAGCTCTTTTCCTTTTCTGCTAAAAATCTTTATTCTCTCTCCCTCCTAATTATACCTTCCCTATGACATTTATTAAAAGAAATTCATTATGCTTTGGAGATAAAGATAAATCTTAGGGCTTAACGTATTCCATTATAAAAACAACAGAGTTAACTTTATTGTTTAAAAGATAATAAAACCAGCTATAATTTTTATTAACAAATTGGAAAAATAAGAAAAACATAAGTACCTTGTAATCCTAAAACCCTGAACATACAAGATCAGACAATTAAGTTCACAAATTCGTCCTAGATAAACGTACTACGTACCCCATCGCTGAATATCACTACCATCACCTTTGAAGCACCCCCCCTTGGGAAGCTGTGCACTGATGCCAGTGCCTAGTCCGCCCTTCAAAGCAACTTTAGAACTCTTTTTTCTGGACTGGCCAGCAGAGCTGTCATTTCGTATGAGGTCTGACAGTTAAGTTTGCAAACTCATCCTAGAACAAGTGCTTTGAAGGGTGCACTGGGCACTGGCATTGGTGCGTAGCTTCCCAAAGGGAGTACTTTGAAGGCGACCATAGTGATATTCAGAAGTGAGGTATGTAGCACTTTTTCTAGGATGAGTTCCCGTCCATTGCAAGTCACCATTGCATGGAATTTCCTTCATTTCATTTTCTTTGATTTTTATGTGTATGTGAAACTTCTAAGGAACCTCATCTTGAAACATGATGGCAAGAGGTGAGCCCTCCTCCCACAGTGCTCCACACAGATGGGGGCCCTCGAGGGCTTGGAAAAGTCCCAGTGGTCTGGGATCTTGTAGTGTCCCTGACTTGGTGCCAGGACCTACTCAGTGCCCACAGGCTAGTAGAGCTGGGCCCAGGGGGCCACCTGCTTGCATGACAAGGGCCCTGGGGTGCCTCTCGCTTCCTGACAGGAGGCCTGAAACAGGGGAGTTCAGGATCAACTCCAATGTCTCCTCATGATTAACTGGGGGGTTTCCTGCTGGCTTTAGGGGTTTGGGAGGGAAGGGCTGGGTCCTGCAGAGGAAGATGTTGGCTAACTCTGTCCATAGTGCCCACAGGGAACACAAAGGGGCCCCCAGGAAACTGTGCACCCTGTGGCTTTACCACCACACACAGCCTCTTCCTAATTAAAGCTGAAAGATTGTAGGGCCTTCTATGCAATGGATATTCTTTCCCTGGGAGGATGTTCCCAGGGCACCCTTCACTAACCAGCAAGGAATTTTAGCATCATATTATAAGCAAATATGCAGTCATGCTCCAAAGGAACCACTCCAACATGTCGTTCAGTGTGCTCCTTTTCCTGCTGGGATAACAAGAAATGCAGGGGACTCTACACATGCATTTGTCTTCCTTCCCTCTCCCAGCTGCCTGCCCCCTGCTCATGCTCCCTCTCCCCACTGCTGCCTGCCCCACGCTCATGCTCCCTGTCCCCACTGCCTGCCCCACGCTCATGCTCCCTCTCCCCACTGCTGCCTGCCCCACGCTCATGCTCCCTCTCCCCGCTGCTGCCTGCCCCACACTCATGTTCCCTGTCCCCACTGCCTGCCCCAGGCTCATGCTCCCTGTCCCCGCTGCTGCCTGCCCCACGCTCATGCTCCCTCTCCCTGTACTTCTCCGTCTTTTATGTCCTCCATTTTTTCTTCCAGATACAGGACCAAAGAGCATCTTGACATCTGAAGGGGAGAGAAGTGCTGTGGCTGCCCAGATCCCCAAGTGCCGGGAAAGGCCTGTCAGGAGAGGGGCCCAGAGCAGACCCAGACCCACTGGCGGCCCCTCCAGCAGGGTGGGCCCAGCTCCCCGACCCCAGCCCAGCTCCCTGCCTGGAACATTCCAGGCTTTTCAGCAAGGGTCACAGCTACAGCCTGCAGAGCAAAAACCAGGGTGATTCAGAGAAAGAGGGGAGGAGGCTGAAGAGATGTAGAGAGAGTGAAGACCAAGGATCCCACTGCCTAGATATAACCTGACCTTCAGGATGACAACCATGACAGGAGGGAATGGGGACGGGTCACACAGAGAGGCTTATGATTAGGAAACAGTATAAACATGCAGAAAGAAGGGTCATTACTACTGTTCACATGGGTATTCACAGGTAATGAAAGAATACATTGAACAAATTTATGTCACAAATTTGGTATCTTAAATGAAATGCACTAATTCCTTAAAAAAAAAAAAAGCAGGAAAGAAAGGAAGGAAGGAAGGAACCAAAACTCACCTAAGGAGAAATAGATAATCTGAATGGATTTATATCTACTTTGGAAATTAAGTCAGTAATTGACAACTTAACAAAAAAAAAAAAAAAAAGGCACCAGATCCAGATGGTTTCACTGTTGAATTCTACCAAATTCTTACGAAATAAAAACCAATGTTACCATACCAACAAGTGAACATAATCCTGTTTTACCCATCTGAACCAAATATATATATATATATTATATAAATATAACTTTATATAATATATATGCATCAGAAACTACACAAAAATGTTTATAGCACCTTCATTCATAATCACCAAACAGATTTAACCAACATGTCCTTCAAGAGGTGAGGAACCAACAGACTTTGTTAATTGGATCCAACAGCATATTACTGAGTAGTAAAAAGAATTCAGCTACTTAAAGATACGAGAAAAGAACTTTCAACTATATATTGCTTTGTGAAGGAAGTACCTCTGAAGTACCTCTTGGTATGAGTTCAACTATATAAAATTCTGGAAGAGCAAAATTATACAGACAGAGCAAAGATTATTGGTTGCCAGAGGTTCTGGTAAGAAGGGAGATGGAAGAACAGGAGTAGCATGGGGGATGTTTAGGAAGTGACACTACTGCACAATATTAATGAATAACATGAGTTCATCAAATTCCATAGACTGTGTAACACAGAGTAAGCTATCATGAAAATTCTGAAGTTTAGTTCAAAATAATACACTGATATTGATTCAGTCATTTCAACCACACTAATATAGGATGTGATTTTAAAAAAGAAAGCAAGGGGAGGAATTCTCAAAGACCATGCCATCACGCTAGCCGAATTAACTGAAGAGCCCTTTATTGAAGACCCAGCTGGCCCCTGCCTCAGTGTCCCAACATGGGGTTTCTGAGAGTAGCCCCGAGTGCTTAAGGAATCAGGTTTTTTTTTTTTTTTCCAGCAGCTAATTTACTTATCTGAAGGGGTCAGGTTTTTAAGCCTTGGTCTGCGTCCTGGTTGACACACAGGCTGTCCAGGTGCATTCCGGTAGGTTAGCAAGCATTGTATAGAAGCAGAATTTTGCAGTTAGTTAGTCATACATCTTTGTCTCAGTACTTTCCCACCTGGCATTTCTTTTTCTTTTTTTTTTTTTTTTTGAGACGGAGCCTCAAGCTATCCCCCTGGGTAGAGTGCCATGGCATTACAGCTCACAGCAACCTCCAACTCCTGGGCTCAAGCAAGTCTCCTGCCTCAGCCTCCCAAGTAGCTGGGACTACAGGCGCCCGCCACAACACCTGGCCATTTTTTCGTTGCAGCCATCATTGTTGTTTGGCGGGCCCGGGCTGGGGATTCAAACCCGCCACCTTAGGTGTATGTGGCTGGCGCCTTAGCCGCTTGAGCCACAGGCGCCGAGCCCCCACCTGGCATTTCTTAAAGGTCAGTCCAGGGACAGTTGGTATTTTCTGGTCCTGTTTCTCAGGGGAGTTAGTCAAGCGAGAAGTCAGTGAGTGCTTTCCTATCTATCTTGGGAGTGAACCAGACTTACTCCATTTTGTTGAGAGCTTGTGGCCCAGAAATTTGTCAGGAGTTAACTGGTATTTTCTACCTTAGTCTGGGCCTAATAAGGGTATATAAGAACTTACCGTATGACCTCTTCAGTTTTTATGCTAATTCAAAACTGTTCTGCATCATATCAATTTTTTTAAATTTGAAAGCACAATCTTAGAAAGAGATCCATTTTCACTAACATTTAACAATCAGCTAAATGTCTATACATTTGATTAAGATTATTTTTACTATTAAAAGTGAACCAAACTGTTGATTGTCAATCTGTCTTTACTTCTGCAATTGCAGCAGTAGTGAATGACTTATTAATTTTAAATTTGCACATATGAAATATCTGGACAACATGGTGTGGCTATTTTAAAATTTTGTCTTGGCTGGCGCCCATAGCTTAGTGGTGAGGGCGCTGGCCACATGTTCTGGGGCTGGTGGGTTGGAACCCAGCCCAGGCCTGCTAAACAGAAAAAAGAAAAAAAAAGTAGTCAGGTGTTGTGGCAGGTGCCTGTAGTCCCAGCTACTAGGGAGGCTAAAGCAGGAGAATCCCTTGAGCCCAGGAGTTTGAAGTTGCTGTGAGCTGTGATGCCACAGTGCTTTACGGAGGGTCTCAATAAAAAAATAAAAAATAAAATTTTTCTTAAATATGGGATGCTGAATCATTATATTTGAATGAATTAACAAATAAATTTTCACAGTGCCTTCACTTGATTCATATGTGGGGTTTACAGTCTTCTATGGCTAGTCATGAAATTTTCTGACCAAAAGGTGGTCTGTCTTCCTAACAACCTGGCTAGCAAAGGAAAATAAAACAGAAGGTAATGAAAACCCACAGCACAACTACTCCCTTTGTTTTGTTTAATTAAAACAAAATCACCTGTGGCCTCACCTATGGCCTGACTCGTTATCTTTACGAGGCCCGTTTTTCAACCTTCGCCCCCAGCCGGGACGTAGCTCCCCACACCAATCCTGTGCCTCAGTTCTCATCAGCACCAGATCCCAGGGACTCAGATGAGCCAGAGAGAACAGCTGCAATCACTCATCACTGCTTTCATTATCCGTCCGCTAAAGCAGAGAAAAAAGAGAGCCAGTTTGACTCTTTAAGACCCTGGCAGCTTTTCCTCAACTGCTTGGCACTTTCTCCTTCCCTTCCATCGTGCTGTGATCTCTCTCTCTCTTTCTCTCTCTCTTTCTTTCTTTCTTGGGAAAATGAATACATTTTGTACTTCCTTCTATCCTAATCACCATGTGAGAATTCTTTCTCTAATCTGCTGTGAGCGCTCAGTAAGTTTCCATCCTAACAGTGACCTACTTCATGGGGCCAATGGTAGATTTTCTCGTCCCCTGAGGAAGTGTTTTTATATTCTGGAAGTGTATTTATGATCCTGTGAAATGTATTACAACAAACACAGCTGTGGACACCTTTCTATGAGTGGAGGACTATGATATTCCTCCCCTAAAACCCCAAAACTTCTTGAGATACTTTGCTAAGAAGAATATGTTCCAGCTCCATCCATGTAAACATGAAGGAGGTAATGTCTCCATCTTTCTTTAAGGCTGCATAATATTCCATGGTGCACATATACCACAATTTATTGATCCATTCGTGGATCAATGGGGAGCTGGGCTTCTTCCATGATTTAGCAATTATGAATTGGGCTACAAAAATAAAACCAGCACATGGTACCCCATGACTGCATTAATGTACACAGCTATAATTCAAAAAAAAAAAAAAAAAAAACTTCGTCTCTATGGGAGGAGGCCTCTGGATGGGGGTTAGGATGGCAGTATCTGGTCCTCTCTCTCTTCAAAATATACTACAGAGCTCCTTCTATACTTATAATACCTAACAATTACATTGTTCTCACTTGGGGAGTTATCCCTGGGAATCCCTAGGGAACCCCAGGGGTGGGGCAGACAGCGTGAACAAGGTTTCACTGGCACAGCCCAACACCATGACTTAAATCTTCCAAGAGAGTAGAAACGGTCCCTTAGCAGAAGTCCACCAGGGATGCAGGACTTGGGACTCATGTAGGGAGAGGGAAGTGGGCAAGGGTGTCCTGGGCAAAGGGAAGAGCTGGTGCAAAGGCCCTGAGGTAGAGGGCAGTGCTGTGGTCTCAACAAACTCTAAGCAGCCGGTGAGCCAAGCAGAGAGCCAGGCCAGGCAGGCGGTAGGGCACAGAACATGCGGGGCCTTATAGCTTCATTTAAATAAATTTAAATTAAACTAAATCAAAAATACACTTTCTCAGTGGAATGCACCATGTTTTAAGTACTTGTTATCTCCCTGTGGAGAGAGATATTACCCTATTATACGGCCTATATAGAAAATAGCCCTATTCTCACAGAAAGTTCTATGGACAATGCTGTACTAGAGATCTCTGAGATTTCTGGGTTAAAAAGTGCTTTTCAGGGAAGGAGACCAGTGAGGCTGGGCTCCAGGGACTCCCCAAGACATCCTGTTGGCCAGTGCCTAGTGCAGTCCCTGGAACACATAGGTGTCCTCAGACATGGCAGCCTGCCTCTTAGATGACCCCAGCAGCCACATGTGCAAATATTCATGCCCCAGGGAGTCACCCTCCACACTAAGAGCTGAGCTGACTGGACAATAGAATGTGGCAGAAGTGACAGTGTGTGACTTTCAAGGCTACATTGTAAAAGGCATCACAGTTTCTCCCTTGGTCTCTTGACAAGTCTCTTAGACTGGGAGAAGCCAGCTATCATGTCATGAGGGCACACGGCCTGCAGAGACCCCATCTGATGAGCCACAAGAACACGGTCAACAGCCAGGACCAGCTTGTCAGCCTTGTGTGTGAACCGCCTTGGAGTGGAGTGGAGATTCAGTGCAGCCTTCATCCAATGGCAACTTCACCAGACGCCCTGGCCCAGGACTAGGCAGGTGAGCTGACTCCAAACTCATGACCCACAAGAGACGTGAGATGATAAAAGCTGTCAGCACTCTGAGCTTCAGTTTCTTCTTCACAGAGTAGTTCTAATCGATGCCCTTGTGGGATCGATTGAATGGGGCAGTGTGTGCAGATGGCTGGTCAGCATGCAGAGACCAGGAGATATGGGAGCTGTTTTATTAGTTGAGAAGATGGTGAGAAAAGCCACATAACATGACGAAAACTGGGGCAGAGGTCTTTACACAGCTTGTGAAGCCTGGACGTGATTTCTTAGAAATCAGCCTGTAATCCATTTGTGTGGCTTGGATCTAAAGAGTGAGTCCTCATTTGACCTTGGGAAAGAGACTCTGTCCCTCAGAGGCAGAGGCCTGTGTGGTGGAAAGAGAGTCCTGGGACTTCCAGGAGTGACAGGGTTGTCATTAAGACTCTGTCAGACCAGGGCTGCCCACTGGCCTGGCTCCCCACTGATGTAGCCAAGTGAAATTCATCAGTGACGTCATCTCTTTGGGCCTCACCATCCTCCCCCGTATAACATCGTTGATGATGACAGCCAGCCTGCCCTGAGTGCCTGCTCTGTGCTGGGCCTTGTTTCCTAATTCACACCCTAACTGCCTTAGTCTTCCCAGAAGTCCCGTGAAGTAGCTGCTATTATGGTGAAGTCTCCATTTCACAGAAGAGGAAAGTGAGTAATGGGAAACCTAATTGCTTACTAGGAAATGTCCAAGCTGGGATTTAAATCCAGGCAAAACGCGAGACTGTATCTTCCAAGATTATGAAAAGGCCTCTGCCTGGACCATTCTGATCCCTCGCCTGTGCTTCCCATGGCCACCAAATCAGAGCTCTGAATGCCCTGGGTCTTCTCTGCTGCCAGGAACAGCAGACCACATTGGGAGGCAGGGGGTCTCCTGTAGGTCCTCAAGCCAAACCCACACTCCAGGGCAGACCTGTGAGTGAGGTCACCTCCAGATGATCCCAACCCCTGGCTATAGAGTCAATCCTAGGCAGTCAGTCTCCTCTGCAGACCCCAGACACATGAGTAGGCAGGAGAGGGCCATCTCCACTGCCTCCTGTCTCAATCCATGTCCCTGAGAACCATGAGCAAAATAAAATGGTTGTTTGATACTTCTATGTTGGGAGGAATTAGTTTTTTAAAAAAAAATTTTTTTTATAGTGAGAGCACAAGGAAATTTAAAAGATACAAAAGGGTGACATTAAAACCTGGGTTCCAGCCTTCCCTCTCTGCGGCTACCAGATCTTGACTCTGGAAGTAGCAACAGTCAGAATCTTCATGTCCTTCCAGATGTATCAAATGAGCAATCATACAGCACTGACACTGCCGCAAAGCTTTCTAAAGGTTTTGCCTACATTTACTTATTAATTGTTCCTTTCATGTGGACACTCAGGGGGCAGCAGGAAGGAAAGTCCCCTGCTTGGTCTAACAGTTGTCTACAAATGGGAGTCTGAACTGCTCTTGCCTTTCAAATGCTGTTCCTCTAACCACATGGTTTCACGTGTATTAACACATTCATTCCCCAATTCTTTTTTTCATATTTTCCTCCAGTTTGGTATTCAAAGATGTATCTCTCTCTTAAACATACGTGTGTGTGTAAAAATGTCACACATATACACACATTTGTCTATCTGGGGAACATTAAAAGTCCTCCATTTAGAAAAATGAAACACCACTGTCCCTTCTCAACCCTCTCAACTTGATAATCCTTAGAGAAAATACAGCAACATTTATATTACTATAGTTTTATACATAATCAATGATTGATAAATTACCTCTAGAAATTTGGGAAGAACCAGCAGTGATGGAGATGTGTACTATAGTTTAATATCTGGACAGGCCCCTACGTTGTTATAAATAATGCAACTCTTTCATTTAATCCTAATAATTTTGCTTAGTCCTTGTTGGGAGGGAGTGCTATTCCCTTCTTAAGTTATTGACCAAATCTTAAGAATGAGTGTGATTGGCTCGGCGCCTGTAGCTCAACCGGCTAAGGCGCCAGCCACGTACACCTAAGGTGGTGGGTTCGAATCCCCAGCCCGGACCCGCCAAACAACAATGACGGCTGCAACCAAAAAATAGCCGGGCGTTGTGGCGGGCGCCTGTGGTCCCAGCTACTTGGGAGGCGGAGGCAGGAGACTCGCTTGAGCCCAGGAGTTGGAGGTTGCTGTGAGCTGTGATGCCACGGCACTCTACCCAGGGGGACAGCTTGAGGCTCTGTCTCAAAAAAAAAAAAAAAAAAAGAATGAGTGTGATTGATTATTGGCTTATAAGCCAGGACACATGTTTAATCCTAGAATTTGAGGTTATCTAAAACCCTCCATTTAGAAAGTTATTAATTAAATATTTTGTACTAACCAAATGGAGAATGTATAATTATATATACACATGTGTGTATGTAGGTGTGTATATATATGTATATATGTAATTTGTTACATAACATGTAATTATAATTATGAAATTGTAATATATAATATATAATTCCATATATATGTAATTTAAAAGATATATATACAAAAGATATATAGATATCTCTTTTAAATTATTCAGTGGTCAGCCAGTCTGGGCCATGTACAATGACAAAGAAATTGCTTAATAAAATCACAGCCCTAACTAAGTACATAGATTTAGATGCATACAAAGCAAATATAAATAGGTCATAAGGGGAAAATTTATATGTTTTGACAATGTATCTTAGATAAACACAATCAATTTTTTGTATATTTTTTAACTTACTGGAACAATTTTTAAATTATTAGGTCTAGCAACGTCTGATGACTCAAAAATGCTATCCATGGATGGGGATGGTGTTTTCATTCAAGAGGGGAACTTCTCTTTATTCTCAGCGTGTTAGCTTTGTTCCTCTTCATCCTGAAGTTTTTACTCTCAACTGTGTTTGGGGCTGGTCACTTTTGCTCACTTGTTTCAGAAACAGAGATTAGTGATGTGTGAGTCTGAGATTGAATTTTTGACCCAAAAAAAAAAAAATGCTCTCTTAAATAACACGTAACCCTCTGACACATATAAAGATACGTTTCTCTGGATGGGCAGTTGGGCCTCATCAGTGGCCTGTGTTCGCCCTGAAAGTTCTGTGATGGCCTGTCGCCATGGTGATGTGATCTGGTGATGTGTATCTGGCTTGACATTTCACCTATGACCTGGGCTAGGAAGTTCATATTCACAGCAGTCTTACCGATCTTCCCGTCCTTCATTTATCTGTAGGTCTACGGTATGGGAAATCTGAATTCTTGTTGGTCAGGTATGCTCATATTGATCTTCTGATTGCCAGTTCTTCAAATATGCTCATTGGCTAATGCTCAAAATCTTATTTTTTCACTTTCTTTACTCTACTTTCTCTACAGATATATAAATATATTCTATATTTATGTCTTATTACTCAATTTATATTGTCGATTCTTCTATCTAGTTGACCCCCTCAAATAGTTTCCTAATTTAGATAAATGTACTCTTTCCTTTTCTTTTCTTTTCTTTTTTTGAGACAAAGTCTCACTCATGCACCCTGGGTAGAGTGCCCTGGCATCATAACTCACAGCAACCTCAAACGCTTGGGCTCAACCAATCCTTTTGCCTCACCCTCCCGAGTAGCTGAGAGTGCAGGTGCCCACCACAATGCCTGGCTAGTTTTTCTACTTTTAGTAGAGATGGGGTCTCACTCTTGCTCAGGCTGGTCTCCCAACTCCTGAACTCAGGCAATCCACCTGCCTCGGCCTCCCAGAATGCCAGGATCACAGGCGTGAGCTGGTATTTTGTAATGCCTATCTTGTACATGGTCTTCCAGAGAAAAGATACAGAAACAACATACCCACAATGCCCTCATTAGAGCTGGAGAATCCTGACACCAAAAGCAGCAAGAGACACTACAGGGAAGGGAATGAAAGGCCACACTCTTCTGACTGTAGATGTCAAAATCCAAAACCAGATTGTAGTGCACTCGAAAGCTAAAGATTTTCAAAAGGAAAAAAAGATTTCCTGGTGGTAGATCCCCAGGGTTGATGAGAATGGGATCGTTGGCTGTTGGTGTGCTGGCGGGAAGAGTGGTGAGAAGGGACAGTGCTGAGGGCAGGTGGATGGACATCCGCTGAAAAAGAGAAGGAGGGTCTGCGTGGCCGTCAGGAAGGGTCCTGGGTGGGTTTCCAAGTTTGCATTATGGGCAGGTCCCTCTGCCTGCCAGCCCTGTGAGATGTTGGGAGGGATGGGAAGTCTGTAAAGAATGAGTTTGGAGAGGAAGGATGTGAGCAGGGAGCTGCACTCTGTGTGCTGCTGCACTCTCTGTGCTGCTGCCTCTGCTGAGAACTGCCCATTCTCAGCCAAGGCCGCTCAGACAGCTGCTCAGGTAAGTCACTGGGGAGTCGGTGGGGACCTCAGACTTCATTCACTGAGCCTCTGAGGCCCTGGCCCAGATGTCCCAGGAATTCCCACCAACTGTCCCCCCAGGCTGGGTCAGTTAATAAGGAGTTAATTCTTGGCTTAGCCACAGGTGGCAGTTGGTTTGGAATATCCAGAATTCTGAGCCAGCTTGGAAGGCAAACTGACTCCTGGGCACATGGAGTGGTCAGCTGATGATGGAAGGCAGTTGACAGTGTGAAGATGGCGTGGCAGGAAGGCCACATGCTTTGATTTGCCTTTCAGAGAGGCTTTGTTTGCCGGAAACTGTCACATTTGAGGTCAGGGAGAGAAAGCTGAGGCAGGAGGCTGAGTTATGCTGTGACCCCTTCTCTTGACTCAGCACCTGGTCCAGGGCATCAGTCTTTCTGAAGAAACCTCAAGGCAGGTGTATCTGAGGAGGCGTGTGACGAGAGCTCTCAGTTTGGAGATGTTTGTCTCCAGTAAATCAACTCCATTCTTGACCCAGATCCATCACTTATCAGGGCTGTAACTTTGGAAAAGTCACTTAAAAATCTCTAAATTTCAGTTCCCAAAACTGCAAATTATGGGTTGTAACCCCTGCTGTATGTATCCCTCAGGGCTGATGTTGGTATCACGGACAGTCTCCATGAGCTAGAAAGCATCACACCCATGGAAAGGATGAAGTAAATGTCCAGCTGCCCCCGCCCTGAAGCCTCTAGGCCTCTTCTCTGTATTCAGTCACTCTCAAGTGTCTGGCTTGTTATTTCACACATTTAAAGTTTGAATCCTTCAAGGCCCTTTTGAAGCACTTGTCTTCTTAAGGCCTTACATGTTTTTTGTCATTGTGAGACACATCTCCATGTCCGTGTTTCAGGACAGGGAACGTAGGAACAGGGGTGTCTCCTTGACTGTCCTAGGTCCGTGCACAGTCCATAGAGGATTTGGACCCCGGCCCTTAGAAACCAGCCTCTATACTATTGGTCCCTGCTTTGCTGATTTTCTATGTTGTCAGGTCTAAGGAGACGTATGTGCTACACAATTCATCTGCTGGGTTTTCAGTGCAGCCCATACTGCAGGTTGTTCCTAAAGCCCAACTCTGATTTCTAAGATGCTAAAAACATGGGGTCCATAGTTTAATCTGTGAATAAATTATTCTAATTTCTCTGTGGTCTTCTGTCAGCAAGATGTCCATAGCTGTCTTTATTGTAATCCATTTCCCCGGATCCTGCCTCCAGATATGCTATAAGAAGTCTTTCTCCTTCAGGGACAAGAAAGTCTGCTGGCTCCAGGAGGTGGGTCAAATAATTCAAAAGTGGCCACGAAAAAGAGTGTGCTCAGAAAACAAACCAAATGAAGGTATGGTTTAAATGAAGTTATTAAGTTAATTTAATAAAAGTAGTTCTATGACCAGCCATAGAAGCTCACTCCTGTAATCCAGGCGCTTCCAGGAGGACAAGGTATGTGTATTGCTTGAGGTCAGGAGTTCCAGACCAGCCTGAGCAAGAGTGAAACCCTGTCCCCACAAAATAGAAAAATTAGCCAGGTGTGGTGGCAGGAGCCCGTAGTCCCAGCTACTCAAGAGGCTGAGGCAGGAGGATCCCTTGAGCCCAGGAGTTTGAAGTTGCTGTGAAGTATGATAATGCCACTGAACTCTAGTGTGAGCCAAAGATCAAGACTCTTATCTCAAAAAGAAAAAAGAAAACCAAAAAGAATTATAATTCTAGTTTATTCAGTGTCCCACACTTAAGATAAATTCTAAAAATGTTGCAATGTTTTTTTATTTCCTGTGTGCAGATCTGAATTTATCAGAACAGTGATTGGTGATACAACTACAGAAATAAATATATGTTTACCACTCAAGGTTTCATACACTTCTAATAGTAAACAACATCACATCTCAATGTAATATTTAGAAATTTGGCTCATTTCTAAACATGAGCTGAAATGAATTTCTTCCTGAAACAGTGTTATCAGATTTTTTAAAATTGATAGACATTATATAGAAGAGTTTTAGATTCACATATAAATCAAACAGACCGGACAGAAAGTCCTCTTCCTCTCCCTCCACTGTTCCCTTTTTTAAGTCACGTCTTTCACTGTGTATTAGGGGTGTGTGTTACAGGGACTTGAGCCCATATTGAGAATGAGGAGTGAAATAAAGTCCCAAACTCCCTTGAGAGACTAACTCCCTCCCCCCCACCCCGAGGTACACATCCACATTTTAGAGTTTCAGGTTGGTGAATGGGAGGATGGTTGTGGTAGGATGGGAGGATGGTCACCTTACTGTTACATTCACCCCTCCCTTTACTAATCATTACCAGTGTGGGAGAACAAAAGGCCAGGAGACCCCTCTGCTTCCATCATCCCCTGCCACGGTCCTCCTGTTGTTACGAGCCCAACACAACATCCATTTTAAACCACAAAGTGTTTCTTCTTAATAAGCAACTTCTGGTTGTGAAGTGGTTCTGTGTGGTGTCGTGAAGGTGTGAAGTTCATGGGCTGGACACTTCACCTTTTCATGTATAGGACCTAATTATAATATATAAAAATGTTAAATACCCATCCCAAAGTGATCATGAGATGCACATTACATATATGGAGACCTAGTACACCTGTGCACGGGTCTCTGTCGTAAGTATTCATAGCTCCTCCTGCAACCTGGGGATATGTATGCCTGACCAACTTCTTCCTAAATTCCTGTCTTTTCTTTTTATCTCTGGTTTACTAAAGTGAAAGCTTAGATTATTAAATTTAATTCTTTCTTATTTTCTATACATAATTGTGAATGTAACTAATGTCACCTGAAGTATACACTTAATGATTAAAATAATAAAGTAATATTTCACCACAATATTTTTTTAAAGAAAATCAAACAGAAGGGTTGATATATTCATATACAGTACTGCGCAGAAGCCAAATGGTCTTGGAACATTTTGAGAAACCAGCGTGTATTGCCTGAGCAAGAGGAGTGAGGACTCGTGGTCTTCGAGTCATAAAGGGCATTTTCATATCAACCTGTTTGTAAACTGACAATTTCACCTTGAGTAGGCTGCCCCCCAGTTCAGGCCCTGTTGTGACCCAGACACCTGCACACACTGCAGCCCACATCCAATCACCCCGACCCCCCTGAGGGAGTGTCCAGCAGCACCCCAACTCTGACAGCTCCTCTGTGTTCTCCCAGCTTTCCCAGAGCGTATGGTGGAAGAGGTGCCAGGGCTGAGGTCGGAGGAGGCCCCACCTGCGGTGAAGGTAAGAGGGTCTTTTTTCTTAGGGAGAGAAATGTTTCTCTTGGTTTCTTTTCATTTAAGACATGAAAGTCTGACCATGTACATTACCAATGATGTAAACAATTTCTTGGTGGAAGGGATGTCTAGTGAGAGTTTGTTACCAGCTGAGCCTGACTGAGGACAGCATTTGAAAGTGACAACAACAGAAGGGCAGGCTGGACTCGCTCCTCCCTCACTTCCTCTGTTCCTGGTCCTGCTCGGCTTCTGCCACCGCTGCTGTTGCCAGATCCTCCAGCCTCCGTCAGAAGCTCTAGCAGCGGCGGCAGCGGTAGCAGCAGTTTTATAGACCTGGTGTTCGATCCTGCAGTCTCCCTACTAGTTGTATATCCACATGACCAAAAATCATTTTACAACACAGATATTTGCACCAGAATTTTTACTGCAGCCCAATTCATAATAGCCACATCATGGAAGCAGCCCAAGTGCCCAATGATCCATGAATGGATTAACA
The DNA here is from genome assembly GCF_000181295.1 of Otolemur garnettii. Classification (NCBI taxonomy): domain Eukaryota; kingdom Metazoa; phylum Chordata; class Mammalia; order Primates; family Galagidae; genus Otolemur; species Otolemur garnettii. The sequence goes on from NW_003852696.1 coordinate 148,894, forward strand.
AATTGTGGTATATGTACACCACTGAATACTATGCACCCATAAAAAAGATGGAGACTTCACATCTTTTATGTTTACCTGGATGGAGCTGGAACATATTCTTCTTAGTAAAGTATCTCAAGAATGGGGGGAAAAGTATCTAATGTCCTCAATACTATTATGAAGCCAATATATAATCACCTACACTTTCATACAAATGCTAAAACACAACTATAGTTCAGAATGAAGGAGGGAACAGGTGGGAGAGAGGAGGGTAGGAGGGGGCATATAGGGTGGGACCTCACCTAATGTGCACAAGGCAAGGTACACCTCAAAACTATTAAGAGTAGATTATAAATGTTAACACAACAAATGGTAACTAGTTTGATGTAAGCGTTGCAAATTGTATATAAAGTCAGTACATTGTACCCCATAAATGCATTAATGTACAGTTATGATTTAATTTTTAAAAAGTTGGTTTTCAGATTGTTCCTAAAAATAACTATATTTTTTTCCCTTTGTGGATCTGCTTTGTCTGGCTGCTGGGCTACATAAGCATGGAAATTTTTTTTTTTTTTTTTGGAAGAGACAGAGTTTTACTTTATTGCCCTCGCTAGAGTGACACGGTGTCACAGCTCACAGCAACCTCCAACTCCTGGGCTTAGGTGATTCTCTTGCCTCAGCCTCCCGAGTAGCTGGGACTACAGGTGCCGGGCACAATGCCTGGCTATTTTTTTATTGCAGTTTGGCCAGGACCAGGCTTCAACCCACCACCCTCGGTACATGGGGCTGGCGCCCTACTCGCTGAGCCACAGGCACCGCCCTAAGCATGGGCTTTAAAATGTGTTCCTGCCAGGGCTCTTGGCTTTCCCTCTCTTCCTCCCTCCCTCTCTTCCTCTCTCTCCTTCCTTTATTTCTCTCTGCCAGGCCATTTTTCATATTTACCCAAAGATACCTCAGGTGTTGGTATCTGATAATATCTTTTAAGATGACTACAGATCTATTTTTAGATATGTTTTCAGTACAGTTTTGAACAACAACTTTTTAATCTCCCCACTTCTCCTGGGACTATTGACTGGCACAATAATCTCAGGAGAGTGACACCCCTCAGAGAAAGACTAGAGTATCCATTCCCTTATGGAAAGACAAGTGACGTAGCTTCTTGTGTCCTGGAAAGTTCTGGTAGGATCTGGTGCCCTGAACCCCCGTATTAAGAAATCTAACCCGAGAGTGAGAGTAACAGGCCAACTGGCTAAGCAAGAAAGCTGTCTGTTTCTCTTTTGAACTATGGAAAGACCCTGTTTGTGAATACATTTAGAAAGGAAAGGGAGGATGTCTGCAGAACTGTTCTGGTTTTTTGCTATAAAATGTGAATAATGCAAAGAGTAAAACCTTTTGTGATGGTTGATGTCTCTCAGGAATCAGCTGGATCCCCAATGTTTTGGGGGATACCCTTGAGTCTGAAAGATTGATAATCAGAAAAGTATTTTTCGTTTGTTGGTTTAATGTAACCCCGTTCTTATATTAAACTCCAAATTCTGTCTCAATAAAAAAAAAAGAAAGAAAGAAAAGAAAATGACAGCATGGGTCACATACTGTGTGGTAGTGAGCATTCTCCTCAGCAGTAATTTTTCCCTCTTAAAAGAGAGTTTTGCATTTACTAGAATGGGCTTAAGAAATCCTTCGTGGAAATGATCAGCTTTTACACATGATCTTCTGTGCTGTACTTTGGGGCCATTGCCTCAGTCACTGTTCCCCATCTGATTTTCTGAGGTTAGGAACTGGACAAAAGACCTCTGCAGACAGCACACTGTGAGGCCTCATGGTGTTTTCCTCTCTCTCATTGCAGGTGGACTCCAGAACGAACGTCAATTGTACGTATCCTCATGTCAGTCCCTCATCATCAGTGATGACAAATTGGGACTTGCTTGCTGTTATTGGTAGAGCCTCTCACTTGCAGCTGCCTGCTGGAGGCAGGGTCTGGGGTGTGGGGCAGAGAACGGATGGTGCATTAAAGAGCTGTGACCATGAATAGGAGTCCCTGGAACACCTGAGTCATTGTGTGTATAAGGGTTGGGGGGGTATCTAAAGGTAAGCCTGTGTGCAGTGATTATGAATGTCGTTGTGAATGTATATCCTGAGAAGATTTGTACCAACATGCACAGCACAGAACAACTATCACTTTTCTTTTTTCTTTCTTTTTTTTTTTTTTTTTGACAGAGTCTCACTATGTCACCCTCAGTCGAGTGCTGTAGTGTCATAACTCACAGCAACCTCAAACTCCTGGACTTAAGCAATTCTCTTGCCTCAGCCTCCCAAGTAGCTGGGACTACAGGCGCCTGACTATTTTTGTTGCAGTTGTGATTGTTGTTTAGCAGGTCTGGGCCGGGTTCAAATCCGCCAGCCTCAGTGTATGTGGCTGGCTCTGTAACCACTGTGCTACAGGCACCAAGCCAATTGTCACTTTTCTTAAAAAAAAAAATTGCAATACCAATGCACAATTTACATAAATCCACTCAGTCATTGCTCAGCGTGAAAATAACTGAAGTCTGGTTTACTGTTGTCACCCCTTCCATGGGGATGGTGCAGAGATGAGTGGGTCAGGGTCCTAACCTAAGAAGAGGCACATGTGAACTCAGTTCTAATGACAGTGTCGATGTGCTGGGACACTGAACTGAAGGACGCCATAGTGCACAGACATCCCCACGGTGACTATCAGTATAAGGTGGTCTCAGTGGTCCCGTCACTCAGGGTAGCAACAGGTACATTTTGCGGCAAATTGAAGTATGATTATTACTTCAATAATCTATGTGAAACACACATAGAAAGCTCTTGAGATTCTAGTCAGCTGACAGAGTCTAAGACAAACAGCAGTGAGGTCAGCATCTGGTAAGGCTGAAAGCATCCCTCAACACTGGCTCAAAAGCAGGGGAGAATCAAGGAGATATTATTTTATATTTAATTACATAATCACTGCAAGCCTTAGAAATGCTTGAATCCAGCATTGCACAAATTTGTGGGTCACTCCCAAATGAGAACTCCAAGGACAACGTGGTTGTCAGCCTGGTGCCCCAATGAGATTTCCCAGCTGAACTGTCCTACAGAGCTGGTTATAGAGGGTCAGCCCTCACCACACTCCGATCCCCACACTGCACTGTCCCTCACCAGAGCCCGGTGTGAGTATGAGCAGCAAATGACCCATGGACACACACCGTGTATTGATCAGGAGGTCCAGAGGGAAAAGTGTCACAGGGTCAGTAGTGTTCTCTCTAAATGGTAGGAGAATTCACCATTTTCTAATCTTTATCATTTAATTATCTTTATAACAAAAGATGAGCAAATGTCACTGACTGTATTACCCAGAATTGAACCTAGTCCCCCATAAAGATGCCTGTAGCAGGTGGAAAGTCTTCTAGAAGCGCTGACCTCGACAGTAGCAGCACAGGTGGCTCCCGGGGCAGAAAGGATCCTGGCAGGTGTCAGGAAGGTAGAGACATTTAACTTGCCTTCCCCAAGGGCAGGGGGAGCCAGAGATCCTGTCATTGAACACACAGGGGACAATTCAGGGCATCTAGTTTTTAGATAGATTAGTTGACGTTGGTTAGGTGGCCTTCACCCAGACAGCAAAGGCTCTGTTCTCGTGCCTTTCCTGGTCCTCTCATTTGCCTTTCCTCCCATTCCATGTTCACATCAAGCAATGTCCTCTGAATAACTCATGGCCAACCCCTGCCAGGCACTGACAGTCACTCTGCTTCTTAGCTTCAACTGAGGACCCACGGGATAAGAGCACTGGCACCAGGGCAGATGTGATTCCGTCAACGACCAAGGTCAGAATTGGAAATATCGCTGTCTTGGTTTCTTTCTTTTCCCCTTGACAAAGTACGTGCAAACCTGGGCACACACAGTGTAGATGGCTCACATGTTTTGCACGGTGGGGGAAATTTTGACTGAGTGTACTTACAAATGAATTCAAGGCTTCAAGATATTACTTAGACAATGATGACATCAGGTACAGACTGTATTCTGGTGACAGTTTTCCTCAGCAGCATTTTCCCTCTTTGTACAAAGTTTTTATAACTGCCAACAAATGGAATCAATGGATGCATCGCCCACAAAAAAGCTGTGTCTCTGGGCATGACTGAGCTTCCCTTTGGGTTCCCTTGTCTTCACCACCGTTTCCCATCTGCTTTGTAATGTCACGAAGTGAGCAAAACCCCTGTGCAAACAGGGCACAGAATGGTCTAAAGCTCATGCTACTTCCTTTCTCCCCTTACAGGTGGCATCAGGAGTCAGGAGACAGGGTATGTATTCTGGACTCCCTTGCTCAGGAACAAGCTAGATGATGGAAAGGGGGCACTACCCAGGTGGCTTTCCTGTGGAGAGGAGGATGGGGGTGGTGGTGATAGGGAACGATGTCCATGCTGAGTAGTCCCTGGATTCCCTGCGTTCCCTTCAGGTGGGGCAGGGTCCCGTGCACAGGGTGGAGTGTGTCTGCATGTGAGTCCAGTCACGTATTCTGAGAGTGTGTGTGTGTTTGCATGTTGGAGTGTTTTCCCAGATACACGTTAAACTACCTACCCAGTGTCTGCATTTTTAATTTTAAAAACCCGCTTATTATTGTGGCATCTTTATATGCATTTGTAGAAATTCAAAACTTAAATGTTTGACATGTTTGCATTTTAGTCAATCACATGTCACGTGTGCCTCAATTAACCTTTAAAATCTGCACCTGGAAAATGTTCACTAATGTCTACAAGGATTCACTTTGGGAATCCCTGCTAACGTCAGTTAAAGGTTTATTTATTTAATAATCTCACTTCTTCACCGGCCTTTCTACCCACTCTTGACTGCATGATCACGATGCCTCACTGTGGCCATGTTCCCCTTTCACAGCCTTTTATAGCAAAAGCCTCAGGATTAATCTTGCACAACCCTCTTCAGCCTGCAGAATGGAGCCAGCTCCTTCCTCCCCACTTAGACCTGGTCCAGCCACATGCGGCACCCAGTTCTTTTAGGAAACTGAACAGGATGACCCTGTGGGCAGAATTGGGGGAAATCCATCCACCTTTCTCCACTGAGGTCTAATATTTAGCTTTGGATAACTTTCCCAAGAATAGGAAATGGCACATTCATAGGAACACACAGTCTCCCGGCACTGGGCCTAGTCATGGTGTGTGCTCCCCTGAGGACACCTGTGAAATGGAAAAAGAAACCAGAGGTTTGTGTGAGGCTCTGAGCCCCAGAGTGAGCATGTGGCCTCCTCCCTAGGGGGGTGAGGGGCAGGCTGGGCCCTGCAAGGTGGGGAAGGGCAAACTCAGCTGTGGGACAGGACGGTCTCCATGATGTTCCCGTGGAACCTGCCAGTTAAAGTAGGTTCTGGTTTGCTTCTGAAGACTTTTGTGAAAAAACAACTGAAGGTAGTTTGTTTTAGCAGTCGTTCTCAACCTGTGGGTCGCGACCTCTTTCTTCGATTTGTAACACAGCAATTAGGAAGGTTGAGAACCACTGGTCAAAAGGACCATAAAGTAAAACCAAATGACGGCTTGAGTTTCCTTTCGGAACCTGCATTCTGTTGAAACCATTGTATTTTTATAGAAGATTGCTGTATGGTTGCTGATGATTTTCAAGAGGCTGCTTGATTTAATAATTTACCCCAGACACTCTCTTCTCAAGACAGGAGAGTCCTAAACACCTTGAATCTCTAGATTACAATTTCCCAGTGGTGCTGAAGGGATCCCTGCTGTGTGTGATTAAAGGTAAATATCACAGGGGGGCCTGGTGGCTCGTGCCTGTAATCCTAAGACATTGGTAGGTGAATAAAGGAGGATTGCTTGAGGCCAGGTGTCTGAGACCAGTCTGGGCAACTCAGTGAGAACCCATCTCTTGAAAAAAAAAAAAAAAAAAGAGGAAGAGAGGGGAGCAGAGGGGAGGGGAGCAGAGGGGAGGGCAGGGGAGGAGGAAAAATTAGCCAGGCATAGTGGTACATGGCTGTAGTTCCAGCTTACTCAGAAAGCTGAGACAGGAGCATCACTTGAGCCAGAGGTTTTGAGGTTGCAGTGAGCTCTGATGACACCACCGCACTCTGCCCTGGCAAAAGAACAAGTCTCTATGCTTAAAGAATAAATAAATAAAAAGGTAGATATCAATATAGCCAACACTGGGGTGGCAAGATTTCATGTTGGCTGGTAGCACTGATGAGAGAGAGCAGGGCAGAGCCACAGCCTGTGTGTGAGGGACTGATTTAGAGGGTGCTGCAGAGGGAGGAGGCCTTTCAGGGTCTTGCAATAGGTTCTTGTTTGCTTCTGAAGACTTTTGTGAAGAAAGAGGTGAAGGCAGTTGGTCAATATGAACATAAAGCGAACCAAACTGTGGCTGGAGCCTCCTTCTGGAGCTTGCATTCTGTGGAAATATATAGACTGGGGAGGATCCCAAAGGGGCAAGTGAGGAGAATCAGTCCTACACCATCATTGGGACTCTTCTGAGTGGGGATGAGCAGGACGTGGCCTTTGTGGCCAGCAGCAGGAGCGCTGTCTGCATGTTTTCCTCATAGCCAGGAGGGAGGAGCTTCCTTCACCTTCCATCTCCCTCTGTGAGGGCGGCAGTGACAACAGAACTTGGTGAGACGCAGAGAACAGGAGTGAGGTCCCCAGTATCCTCACTCAGACAGGAAAGGCCATGAGCTAGCAGGGTGGCCCGTGGGGCCAGGCCAGGCACAGAGGACTTCCCAGGCCTGGTCTCCCTGTGGCTGAGGCAGGGGCCAGTTTTTATTTTTCACTTGCTTCTGGGAGTTGTCTGACAAGCCACGCTTGTGTAGACAGTGCTGGGCAGCAGTTTGTCTGGGGCAGAGATGCACGTAGCTGGAGGGAGGCTCACAGCACCCGTCCAGACAGCTGCAACACACTCTGGCTGCAGGGACATAAAGAGGGGCACAGGCTCCAGAGCAGGGTGAGCTCAGCACAGTGCCAGTGGCTGGTCCTAGGGCCCAGGGAGTCCTGGCAACTCTC
>NW_003852696.1:155947-157188 GCF_000181295.1 Otolemur garnettii
AGGATTGTCAGTCCCAAACTTTTGTCTTTGTCCTCCCACTCATGGGCCGTGGCTGGTCACAGCAGGGTCAGTCCTCCTCACTTGTGCCCCTTCCAGAGCTCAGCCCTGGGAAGCCTGTTTTAGGCCCCTGTAGAGCTTGATAAATAACCCCCGGGGTTGAAGGGAGCTCAGGTGTGGAAAGGGCACCCTCAGCTTATCCACCTATTGGCTGAACACTTCTCCAGATGCTATCCCAGATTCTGATTCAGTCAAGAGAGGTGAGGGTGGGGTCCTCAGGACAGCGAGGTGTCCCCTGTCCCCTCTGTTCCAGCTGCTCCAATCCTGCCCAGGGACTGTCCGCAAGGCTACGCTCTCCCTCTCTGTTTAAAGTGCACCCTCTGAGGGACTCCCTCAGACCCTGGACACCGTCCTTACTGCAGTGTCCCAGGCCTCAGGGAGTGCCTGGCCCTGGCCCTGTGCCCAGGGAGGGGGTGCCCACAGTGAATGACCAGTCAGAACAGCCAACTATTCTGCCAGCAGACACGAGATATTTCGATCCTTAGAGCTATGCTGTCCTGTATAGTCATCATGGGACAGCTGTGTCTGTGCACATTTTAACTAAAACAAATAAACTTAAAAATTCACAACTTCTTTATACTAGTCACATTTCCAGTGCCCCAGAGTGACATGTCTGAACTCCAGAGAGCAGTTCTGTTCCTGCAGCAGGCTCTCTGGGCAGCCTGGCACAGGGAGTGTTTGTTAAAGTCCTCTACTCAGTGAGTGCTCCTGAGTGAGAGAATTTCGGGATGAATGAGAATGGAGTTAAGAACCGTGATGATCCAGTGAAAATGGGGAAGTGAGAAGTTGCAAGGGGATCCTCTTGCTTGATGGTTTGCAACTGTGAGTCGTGTCTTGTTGAAGACCTCTGACTCCACAGAGCCCAGGGAGGGTCTGAGAACCCAGAGGAAAGGGCAGGGTGACCGTGTGTGATGCGGCTGACCTCTCCTGAGTAGGAGGGACGGGAGAGTCAGTCCCTTGGGTAACCTGCTGGCTCCTGTTTGTGTCTCTGCAGAGTGGACCTATGACATCAAGTACCCCTCCAGTGACGAGGAGGAAGACCCTGCAGGTAGGGACAACATCTGAGCCAGGTCCCCAGGAGAAAGGCATCCTGGGAGGGGCTGGGTCACTCCTGCTGCTTTGGACACTGAGGCAGGTGCATGAAACCCTAGGGGAAACATATGTGACCTTTCACATTATCATGA
>NW_003852696.1:159354-186418 GCF_000181295.1 Otolemur garnettii
GGGACAGCACAGGGGTCTGTGTCTTAGGCCCATTGGGGATTTGCTGAGGCTTCTGTGAATTTTCTCCTCCCTGACACACAGGAGCATTTTCTGCAAGAAGAAAACATGATCCACAATTCACACCGCCCATCCTCCTCTTTCCCCACTGCTTCCTAGGAGGTAAGGGGGCGTTAATGGACAGACAGAGGGACCTGGGAGGAAACAGCCACAGGGTTGAAACCCTCAGCTTCTCCCCCCAGTGACTGTGCAGCCGTGACCACTTAGGAGGCTCTGTCCTCTCCAGTTCTCTAAGTCTGCAGGATGACAAGAGGCCTCCGCACAGAAAGATGGTACAGCAGCACCATTTCCTTCTTACAAATATCAGCTTCCGGCTGATGTTCTCTACATTTATACTTAAGACTAAAGTTATACACTAGATCATTCTCAGATCACCAGAACAATGCAGGAAACTCCACGTGCTAATGTGTAAGTAGGTCAGGACATCAACGTTCCAGATGACACTTTATGTTGTAATGAGGCTTTTGCCTCATGTTCAAGGTGTCCGGGCTCCACCCAGTGCTTGCACCTTCCTGCAGCCCCAGGACTGAGAGGCCTGATGCTGGAGGTCACCTTGGCCTCTCGTGCTCCCTGACCTCCATCCTCAACAGCACCACCCCCCTCTTTTCCCAGCTGCTGCACCATGGCCCTGAGGCAGCATCAGAGACACAGGGACGGTGAGCATCTCAGACCTGTATGGGGAGGGATGTCCAGGCTTTACCTGTAAATCTCAGGAATAGTGCAGTTGTGGAAGTGAATTAGCGGCTTCTTCTTGTTGGTTCCAGGGGAATGAATCACAAAGGTGTAGAGTTGGGGAAGAGACATTTAGTCCAACTTTATATCTTTCTAGATATAAAAACTGTGGCCATTAAAAATTTATTTATTTATTTGTTCATTTGTATTAGTTGACACAATGCTTCTGAATATTCAAGAAGGGCCTGGTGATGTTGAACGAACACGATGCGTAGTGATCTGATGGGCATAATCAGCATAGTCATCACATCAAAAATGCTTCATTGGTTTGTGTTGGAAACATTCAATTGCCCCCTTCAAGCTATTTGAAATTAACATTTCACTTTTAACTATAGTCATCTAAAGTGCCATGGAACACTACAGCTTCATCCTCTTATCTAGTAGGAACTTTGTGTCTTGTAATAAATCCCCCTTCCCCTTCTCAGCCTCTGGTTTCCTCTGTTCCACTTTTATCATCTATGTGATCAGCTTGTTTCAGCTTCCACATGTGACTCAGAATATGCCGTGTTTATATCTGTCCGTTCTCCACTTATTCCACCTAACATAATGTCCTCCATTTCCATCCACGTTGCGGTAAATGGAAGGATTTTATTTTTTATGGCTGAATAGTATTCTATTGTGTATGTAGACCACGCATTCTTCTGTTAAGTTTCACATTTCTTCATTATTTTTTCTTTCTGTGGTGGTCACATTTCATATTATACTTTTTGTCTGTTTATTTTTTCTAATTATGATGGGTATGTAAAATTTGTATACCTTGATAAAGCACACGTGATGTTCTGATACAGGCACATGGTGTGAGTGAATCAAATCAGGGTAACTGGGGTATTCATCGCTTCAGGCATTTATAATTTCTTCATGTTAGGAACATTCTATTTGCACTATTTACTTACTGGTCACATTGTTGTTCTGTCAAATGTGCACCTGACTATCTAACTGAGAACTGTGTTTCTATCTAACTGTGTTTCTGTTTTCTTTCACCCACCAGCCACCCTACTTTTTCTCCCCACTCCCTGCTGTTCTTCCCAGTCTCTGACAACCACTATTCTACTCTCTGTCTCCATAAGATTAACTGTTTTTAATATTTAGCTTCCACATCTGAGTGAGAACACGTGAGATTTGTCTTCCTGTGCTTGGCTTGTTTCACTTAACACAGTGTTCTCCAGGTCCATCCACATTGGTACAAATAACAGGGTTCCACTCTTTTGTGGTTATATAACATTCCATCACATACATGTACCACAGTGTCTTCATCCATCCATGAACGGACACTTAGGATGATTCCCAGCTAGGAAAGTGATGCAATAAACATGGGTTTGCAGATAACTTTTTGATATATTGAATTCCCCTCCTTGGGATATATGCGCAGCATTTCTGGATCAAATGGTAGCTCTACTTTTAGTTTGTTGAAAAATCTCCATACAGTCCACCATAGTGTTTGCACTAATTTACTAATTTATACCCATAGTGTATGAGGTTTCTCTTTTCTCCACATCCTCTCTAACTCACCAGTGCCTGTCTTTTTTTGGAAAAAAAAAAAGTTATTTTAACTGGAGTGAGATGATATTATTATTTTGATTTACATTTCTCTGACAACTAATAAAGTTGAGAGTTTCTCATATACCTATCAGTCATTTGTATGTCTTCATTTGGGAAATGTCTATTCCCATCCTTTGCCCATTCTTCCTTTTTTTTTTTTTTAAGACAGAATCTCAAGCTGTCACCCTGGGTAGAGTGCTGCGGCATCATAGTTCACAGAAACCTCCAACTCTTGGGCTCAAGCTATCCTCTTGCCTCAGTTTTTCTATTTTTAGTAGAGACAGGACCTCACTTTTTGCTCAGGCTGGTCTCAAACTCATGAACTCAAGTAATCTACCCATGTTAGCCTCCCGAGTGCTAAGATTACAGGCATGAACCACTTTGCCTGGCCTGCCCATTTTTCAATTTGTTGATTTTTTTATTGAATTATTGGATATCCTTATACCAGAAATGCCAAACAAGTATGTGCATTTTAAGACATATTATCAATGTATTACTTTTCAAATTGAATTGAAATACAGTAACAATGTGTAGTATGACGTTCACTCACACCTGTAATCCCAGCACTCTGGGAGGCCAAGGTAAGAGGATGGTTGAGCTCAGGAGTTTGAGACCAGCCTGAGCATGAGTGAGACCCCATCTCTACTAAAAATAGAAAAAACTAGCTAGGTGTTGTGGTGGGCACCTGTCATCCCAGCTACTGGGGAGGCTGAGTCAGAAGGATCTCTTGAGCCCAGGAGTTCGTGGTTGCTGTGAGCTAAGGTGATGTCATGGGACTCTAACCTGGATGGCAGAGTGAGGCTGTCTCAGAAAAAGGAAAAGATGGCATTAATGAAATAAATGCCAGTGTCACCATGAGACAGGACAAAGAAGACGGTGGAAGCACAGCTGTTACTCGAGTGCAAGACGGCTTTGAAGTGGTATTTGAGATTTGAGAACATTGTGGATACACGACAACAGCAGAGGCGTGAGTGTGCAGGGACCTCCAACACGCCTGAGAATCACACTCATCTGTGGTAAGCGTGAGACCCATGATCCTGTGAGTGATGGGCACAACAGAAGATGCAAGAGGCCTTCTGGACGCCGTCTAGACACTGATGGTGACCACTCTGAGCACCTCGTGGAACTGCAGAAGTTAAAAGGGACCTGTGTTCATCTTTCGTTGTCAGTAAATACTAGGTTTTTCCTTTCTTAATGTGTCTGCTTTTTGTCTGCTTTGTATTCTTGATAATCTCTTGCTGGATGTGTAGTTGGCAAATATTTTCTCCCATTCTGGGGGCTGTCTCTTCCTTTCGTTGATGGCTTCCTTGGCTATGACAGAAGATTTTAGCTTGATGTGATTCCACTTGTGCAATTTTGTTTTGGTTGACTGTGCTATGGGGGTATTACCCAGGAAGTCCTTGCCCAGTCCAATGACCCAAAGGGTTTCTGCGGGATTTTCTTTTAGTAGTTTATAGTTCCAGGTCTTGGGTTTAAGTCACTAATTTATTTTGATTTGACTTTCTTGTATGCGATGAGAGATAATAATCCAGGTTCATTCTCCCGCACAGGGACATCCAGTTTTCCAAGCATCATTTATTGCAGAGACCATCCTTTTCCCCGTGTATATTCTTGGCAACTTTATCAAATATAAGTTCACTATAGGTGGTGGATTTAGTTCTGGTTTCTCTCTTCTGTTCCCGTAGTCCATGTGCCTGTTTTCATGTTAGTTTTATGCTATTTGGGAAGTGTAGCTCTGTAGTGTAATTTGAAATCAGGTAACGTGTTTCCTCCAGGGTTGTTTTTTCTTAAAGACTGTGCCTTCTATATGCTCTTTATCCATAACATCCTTTTTCCTTATGTTGATTCCATAGCCCCACAAACTCAAGCAATATCACTTATTCTATTGTACAACATTGTTAATGCAATTTAATTGCTACTAAAATTCTTCTTGAAATTCTTGAAAATTATTAGTTCATTTTATGACTTTTTTTTTTTTTTTGCAACGGGAAACATACTTTCCTATATACTGTGCTATTTTGCATTCCTTTTCAGAAGTATTTTTTAATTGTTTTTCAGAAAGGGATTCTCCCAGGCAGTAAACTGGCTGCATCGCGACCACAACTACTTTAAGTAAACCATGAGAATCCAAACCTGAGCCCCTGGAGACCTGCGGCCAGAGCCTACTTACCCTACCCTGCTTGTGCGGGAGATAATACCACAGTAAAATAGTTTCACATTTCCTATCTCACTGTTATGGGGCGAGATAAGGACCACGGACTCAAATTAGAATTTTCAAAAGGAGTCTTTTGTTAACCACAGGGCTGTCTCAGCAAAGTCTGATGCTGACTAAGTGAGAGAGCATTGAGGAGTCTGAAGTTGGGGTTTTTCTAGTCTGAAAGTTGGCAAGGGGACAAACAGGTGGGCTGAAAGTTAGCAATTAGAAGCAAAAAGAAAGTTGGCAAAAGAAGCAAAAAGCGAGCACAGGGTCACGATGACCCTTTTACAGAAGCAAACCTGGCAATTTAGAGGATTAGCAGACAGGTAACATAAAGGTCACATAAAGCAGATGTAGCAATTAGCAAATAAGTAAAATAATTTGTCACAGCACTTAGCCTGTTAACCCTCATCGTGACAGTACTTGGCTCATTATTTCTTATCTTGTTCTGTTCCGGCCCCATCCGGACCGATCTAAGAGTGATGGCACTCGGCATCATTTCATTTACCTCTTTTCCCCCTTCCTCCTCCCCGGGGGGTGGCGTGAGGCCATCGTGAGGCCACCGGCATCTATCTTATGGGGGTGATGAGGCAGCTGGCACCCATCTCATCACTAACTATAGAATCTATACCAACAAATCCTGGGGTTAAGTCTTTAATACTGAGATTTAAAAGTCGCCTCAGAAAACTGCCACTTCCAAGTTCTCAAGGTAACTTTTAGAGGTAGGAACTCTTTTTCTATAGGCTGTCCCCAGGGATAGCAGTAAAAAGTGAAAGCTGCCCGGGGCTTTCTGTAACCAGGGGAGAGTCCACTGGTTATTTGGCGACCTAGGTGGGAGCCATCAGCCAACATCTCCATTTCATGAAAAGATCTGAAATCTCATTAACGTACAATTCAGCAGATCTGGAAGTAGTAAGAGGCTGCTACAGATGAACTCAGGCGCATAAATTACCGCCAGTGTTTACACACAGCAGGCTGCAGAGAGGAACTGTAAATGTTCTGGAAATGTAAAGGTTAGGAAAGCACTCACCTAGCAACTCACTGAGCACCTCAGCATGCCATGCAAAATGAAAAATAATTTCTGGTCAGCGTGGCTGGTGCCTTGATAATCCTAGCACTCTGACAGGCTGAGGCAGGTGGATTGCCTGACCTCAGGAGTTCAAGACCAGCTTGAGCAAGAGCAAGACCCCATCTCTAAAAAGTGGTAGGCGCCTATAATCACAGCTACTGGGGAGGCCGAGGCAAGAGAATCATTTGTGCCCAAGAGTTTGAGGTTGCTGTGAGCTATGATGCCACTGCACTCTACCAAGGTCTACAAAGTGAGACTCTGTCTCAAAAAAAAAAAAAAAAAGTAAAATAATTCCTTGACATACATGGAGTGGAAAAAGTAATGAACCAACCTAAAAGGCTGAATACGGTTTAAGATTGGTGGGATCGCCTCTATGGTTTATCGTACAAGGATACAAGTGAATCTTTCTAAAAGTAGAATATAAACAGCCTAACACAATAACTAAGAAAATGACATAAAGGCTATGTTAACCAGTTTGATGAAAATATTTCAAATTGTATATGAAAACACCACACTGTCCCCCATGATTGCATTAATGTACACAGCTATCATTTAATTAAAAAAAAAGGAATAAGATAACATCAAACTAAAAGCAAAGCAGAATTAGGAAATCAGGTCTCATTTTGAGGTTTCATAAAACAAAAAGGCCGCTCATTTCCACCTAACTCACAGAAAGCTAAAATACCCTCAAACACAGCACCTCAAGATTTTGACCCCACATTTCTGTTCATAAATGAGTTTTACTTGGCCTTACTCTCCCTTCCCCAGGGAGAATATCACAGATTCTGATAATTTATGACAAAAAAAGTCTAGACTTTCCACTCTTTTTCCACTATTTGTCTTAATCAACAATTCATCCTGACTTGTGAAATGGTTACTAGGCTCCTGCGCTAACCCTGCCATGGCAGGTGCTGTAACACACTACCAAGCACTAATGCTTACAAAACCGTGCTCATCTCGGAGTGGAAAACGCTGGCGATTTTGTTGTTCTTAAACAACTTGGAACATGTGTCCATAAGTATTAAAACATACGTATATATGTGTGTGTATATATTCCTATTGGACACATCTCTCATTTTTGTGAGACTTTTCCAAGCTAACATGGAAGAGCAAGGGAAAGGGAGAGGCACAACCACAGGTTGCACACCGGTCCTGCCTAAAATGACAGCTTCTGCTATCAAGAAGGGGCCCGAAACAGACCAGAGAAAATTTACATGTACTGAGGGAGCACTAGGAACATACCCATTTTGTTAAACACCATCAGATGTCAGCCATGGAAGATGCAGAAACAACTTGAAAAAGACATTAAACATGGGTTGTCTGAACTGAGAAATGAAAAACTATAAAAAGCATCTGGAGAAGCTTAGTCTGATACCTGTTCCAACAAGCAGGCCACCGCTGGTTTCCCCACTGCTAATAATGCCGGTGCCTTATCCCTTGCTCAATGATCCTAACCAAAAAGTTGCCAAAGAGCATGGGGAAGAGGCCTGACAGACCACGGGAAGGTACACATTCTCCACAAGCAGGTATTCTCAACACACACGGGACCCAGGCATGTAGGTGCTATTCTGTCTTTAACGATTCCAAAATCCTAGGAAAACATCAGAAATGGCTGGGAGATTGCTTAGAGAAAAAAATTAAGTTACTTTTAACCAAAGTTTTCTGTACTATGCTTTATGATTCAGAATTACCCTCAATTAAAAGAAATGATATTTATCTACATAATTTTACTAAAATTGTTTTTTATTCCAATTCCAATTAGTTGACCAATCTCACTAATCATTAAGAGCACTCAGCATGTCCCACATGGGGCCATTTCCATCACTCAAATTTTGCTGAATCTGCCCTGAGTTCCCAGCACCACAGCACACATGGCCTTGAGCAAACGTTCCAGAAAAAAAAAAATCTGTATTTCTTATTGGAGCTATTTTTCTTTTTTAGAGGCTTCTTTTCCACACCCTGAATGTACATCAACCCAAACACAAGTTTGGGAAAATCGCTTCTGAGGCCCATTCTCTGATAAGAAAGTTCAGTTCCAAGTGGGCAAAGTCCCTGAGTGCCAGCCTTTTCAGCATAACAGCACACCTGTCACCTAGAATAAGTCAAACATACAAGTATCTATATTAGTCCATCCAAGTATCAGTTTTTATGCTTTTATTTAAAAAAAAAATGGAGCTGTATAACACACCATAAAGTCAGATGGAGTTGCATGAGGTATTTTTGCCTCTTAGGAGAAAGAATAAGAAAATTCTCTCATTTCTCCCCCTGCTTTCCACTCCTCTGTGTCCAAAGTTGAAGGCTGGTCATACTACTGGGCTTGTCACATCTTACATCTTCTGAACTGAAAAACCAGTTCAGGAGTCACTTTTCTTCCAGGCTTATGGAAAACAAAGTCTCAAATGCTGTATTAGATTCCACCAAAAAAGAAAGAAGCAATTTGTAGTAGTTTTTCCTCCACTCTTCAAGAATAGGGAAAGTAGCTGGATAGAAGAAGCAGGACTACCCGTTACAGGAGACAGCACAGAGATATTTTCCAAGTCCTGAGTTTAGCATTTTGTTTTTGAGATGAATATAAACACACTTAAAGGTCAGGAAAAATGTTCTTCCTGTGATAAGGAACCTAGCATGGTTGGACAAACGCACCCGGTCTCGCAGGAGCCAGTCAGCAGGGCCACACCTCACTCCACCATCTCTGCTCCTCTGGGATGGCTTTGGCTATTCTGGGTCTTTTGTGACTCCATATAAGTTTTAGAAATTTATTTATTTAATTTATTTATTTAACAGAGAAGAATAAAGCCTGTTGCCCAGGCTAGAGTGCTGTAGCGTCACCCTAGCTCACAGCAACTTCAAATTCCTAGGTTCAAGCAATCCTCCTGCCTCACACTCCCAAGTGGCTAGGACTACAGGCACCTGCCAGCATGCCCAGCGAATTTTTCTATTTTTAGTAGAGGCAGGGTCTCACTCTTGCTCAGAATGGTCTCTAACTCCTGAGCCCAAGAAATCCACCCACCTTGGCTTCCCAGAGTGCTGGGATTACAAGCCTGACAGGCGTGAACCACAATGGCAGGCCAGGACTTCTTTTTTTTAATGCCGTGAAGAATGCCATTGGTATTTTGGTGAATATTTCACTGGATGGTATGGACATTTCGACAATTTTGATCCTTCCAATCCATGACCATGGAATATCTTTTCATTTGTCTAAATTCTTTTCAATTTATTTCATGAATGCTTTTATAGTGTTCATCACAGAAATCTAGCTGCTTTGGTTAAGCTTACTCCTAGGTATATTATTTTATTCATAACTACTGTAAATGGCGTTATATTCTTCATTTCTTTTTCAGATTGTTTCCTGTTGGCATATGAAAATGCTACTGATTTTCACATGTTGATTTTTATATTCAGCAATTTTACTGAATTTGTTTATCAAATTCCTACATTGTATTTGTCTAGGAATTTATCCATTTCTTCTAAGTTCCTAAGTTTTTTGTTTCATTTTTATTTTATTTCATTTTATTTCGGGGGGGGGGACTCAAGCTGTCACCCTGGACAGAGCGCCGAGGCATCATGGCTCACAGCAACCTCCAACTCTTGGGCTTAAGTGATTCTCTTGCCTCAGCCTCCCAAGTAGCTGGGAATGCAGGTGTCTACCACAATGCCCAGCCATTTTTTGGTTGCAATTGTCATCGTTGCTTAGCACGCCCACTCTGGGTTTGAACCTGCCAACCTAGGTGTATGTGGCTGGCGCCCTGCCAACTGAGCTGTGGGCACAGCCTGGTTATCAGTTTTGATAGCTTCTTTTGTGGCATTTTTAAGTATCTCTCTATATAAGATCATATCATCTGCAAACAAGGACAATTTAACTTCTTCCTTTCCAATTTGGATACCCTTTATTTCTTTCTCTGGTCTGGCTCCTCTAACTAAAACTTCCAGTACTATGTTTAATCACAGTAGTGATTAATAAGACATCCTTGTCTTATTTCAGATCTTAAAAGAAAGGCTTTAAGTGTTTCTGCATTTAGGGTGGGTCTGCCTTATATGGCTTTTATCATGTTGAGGTAAGTTTCTTCTATGCTCCTTTTTTTAAGAGTTTTTTCCATGAAGGGGTGTTGAATCTTACTGAATGCTTTTTCAGCATCAATTGTAATGATCATATGGTTTTGTCCTTATTCTGTTTATACATTGTACCATAATCAATCAATTTGTGTATGCTGGACCATCCTTGCATCCCTGGGAGGAATCCTTGACCATGATGAGTAATCTTTTTAATGAGTGGTTGAATTCAGTTCTATTCTGTCTAGGATTTTTGCATCTGTTTTGCACCCCATTGGTGTTGTGTGTGTGCCTGTGTGTGTGCAGGTATCTTGTCCTGCTTTTGATATCAAGGTGATACACGCCTTGCAGAATGAGTTAGGGTGTATTTCTGTTCCTTGACTTTTTGGAATAGTTTAAGTAGAATTAGTGATAGACTAATCTACCAATTTTTGAATGATTGGTAGAATTCAGCTGTGAAGCCCTTGAGTCCTAGTCTTTTCTTTGATAGGAGAGTTTTTTTTCACTGTTCCTATTTTGTTACTTGTTATTGGTTTGTTTATTCAGGTTTTAGATTTTCCTGGTTCCATCTTGGTGGATAGTATTTGTCTAGGAATTTATCCATTTCTTCTAAGTTCCTCAACTTATTGGCAATAGTTTCTCACAGTATTCACTAATGATCTTTGGATTTCTGCAGTATCAGTTGTAATGTTTCCTTTTTCATCTTTGATTTCATTTATCTGGGTCTTCTCACTTTTTCCTTAGTTCAGCTAAACTGTGTCACTTTTGTTTATCTTGTCAAAAAAAACATTTTTTCTGTCTTTTACATTTTTGTTTCAATTTCACTTATTCTCTGATCATTATTATTTCTTCTAATAATTTTAATTTGCTTTCATTTTGGTTATCATTTGAGATGCCTTGTTATGTTGCTTATTTGAAACTTTTCTACTTTTTTGTTGTAGACACTTGCTGCTATAAACGTTCCTCTTATTACTGCTTTTGCTGTATCTTATGGAGTTGTGTTTCCATGTGTGTTTGAGAAATTTTTGAATTTGCTTCTTTCTTTTAAGTTTCAGATTAATATGAGGGTACAAACAATAACGTTGCGATGTTTGTGTTTGTCAGGTGAGTTCCCTGGGTAGTTGCATCCTGTCCCCAGGAGGCGTGCCGTATACACTCACATTGTGCTCATTTGTTAACAGCACATGGTTCTTTGGCTTTCAATTTCATTTATTTCTGATTTAATTTTGGTTATTTCTTTTCTTCTGCTAGTTTTGGGATTAGATTGCTCTTTTTTGTCCTTGAGATGAGCTATTAGGTTGTTGATATGTGCTCTTTCTGCTTTTCAGATACAGACATCTAATACAATAAGTTTCCCTCCGAGGACTGCCTTTGCAGGATCCCACAGGTTTTGGTCACTTCTGGCTTCGTTGTCATTATGTTAAAGGAATCTAATAATTTTCTTGTTTATCTCACTCTTACCTCAACTGTCATTCAGCATAAGGTTATTTACTTTCCATGCCTATGTGTAGGGATGAAGGTTTTTGTTGGGAGCTTTTTAAATATATCTTGTGTCTTCAGACCACAAAGAGTTGAGTTCTACCCTATTTATCCTGTGGTCTGAAAAGGTACAAGGTATAATTGTAATTATTTTAATTTGTTGAGGCTTGATTTGTGTCTTAGGATATTATCAGTTTTGGACTATGATCCATGGGCTGATGAGAAGAATGTATACTCATTAGCTTTGGGATGGTATGTTCTATAAAAGTCTATTAAGCCCAATTGTTCTAGAATTGCATTTAAGTCCCTTGTTTCTTTGTTTAGTTTCTCTTTAGAGGATCTGTCCAGTTCTGTCAGAGGGATGGTAAAGTTCCCAGCTATGATGGTGTTGTAGGATATCATAGTATTCAGACCAATTAAGGTTCATTTCATCAATCTGGGAACCCTTAAGTTGGGCATATATATATATATAGAGAGAGAGAGAGAGAGAGAGAATTGAAATGTCCTCTTGTTGTATGTTCTCTTAACAAGTTTGTAGTGACTATCTTCATCTTTCTTAACTTTTGTTGCTTAAATCTACTTGTATATGAAAATAAGATTGTGACCCTTCCTGTCTTATGATTTCCATTTGCCTGAAATATTGTTTTCCAACCCTTCACCCTGAGTCTTATTTTGTTCTTCAAAGTTAAGTGTTTTTCTTAGAGATAGCAGCATATAGATGGCTTGTGCTTTTTTATCCAATCAGCATCCCTGTGCCCCTTCAGTGGTTTAAGCCATTTACGTGTATTGAGAGAATTGAAAAGTGTGGTAGAGTTCTATTCATCTTAGTTTGTGAAAGTCCATCAGTTTGTTTTATCCCTTGTGACATTGTGAAAGCAAGATTTTGTCCTTTAGTTTCTGGGTGTTTACTTTGCTGGTGGTCCATTGTGGTGGTCAGTGTGGAGAACAGGTCTGAGAATTTCCTGTAGAGCTGGTCTTTTGTGGCGAATTTTCTCAATGTTTGTACATCAGTAAAAGATTTGATTTCTCCATCAAATTTGAAGATTAATTTAGCAGGATACAGAATCTTGGGCTGAAAATTGTGTAAGAAGGTTAAAAGGAGATGACCACACTCTTCTGGTTTAAAACATTTCATCTGAGAAGTCCACTGTCACCTTGATGGATCTGCTCTGTAGGTCAGGTGGAGCGTACTGGCTGCTGGCAGAATAGTCTCTTTGAGTTTGACCTTGGCCAGGGTCATTACAAAGTGTCCAGGAGATGCTCTATTTGTGTTGAGATGAACCAGTGTTCAACATCCATCTGAAAAAGAGTGTGTCAGAATCTTTGGTGATGTTTGGGAAATTTTCACTTATGATATCCTCCAGTAGGGTTTCCATTCCTTTGGATCATTCTTCTTCCCCTTCATGGATACTATTTTGTGAAGTCCTATAATTCTCTAAGTGATTGCTCTGATTTTACTTTTTTTTCCTGCCCCTTTAAATGTCTGAGTTAGCTCAAAAGCCTTATCATCTCACTCAGATATTCTTTCTCTATGGTATAATCCATTATTGATAGTTTTTACTGCTTTTTTAAGATCCCTGAATGATTCCTTAAGCTCCAAAATATCCTTTCTAATTTCATCATGCCTTTTATGGATTTCTCCTGTCAATTTGTGGGTTTTCTTTGGATGGTTTTCCACTTTCCTTTCAATTCCCTTCATTAATTTTGCCATCCATACTCTAAATTCTCTTTCTGTCATTTCCATAATTTCTTTATAAGTGTACCCCTGTGTGGTAGCTACTTCCTGACTCCTTGGGGGGAGGCTGACCTGTTCTGGTTTTTCACATTGACAAATTTTTTTTTGCTGGCTCCTCCTTATGTGTGTTTTCTTCTTGTTCACTCCCTTCCCCTACTTTTTTCTCTCACTATCTCCTTCTCTTTAAATTTCCTTGTCTCTGTGCTTAGCTGTTGAAATGTCCTTTTGGTAGAGGGACAAAATGAAAAGAAGAGTAAAGAGTAAAGGCAGCACCTGTGGCTCAGTGGGTAGGGTGCTTGCCCCATATACCAAGGGTGGTGGGTTCAAATCCGGCCCCAGCCAAACTGCAACCAAAAAATAGCCAGGCATTGTGGTGGAGGCTTGTAGTGCCAGCTACTTGGGAGGCTGAGGCAAGAGAATCGCCCAAGCCCAGGAGCTGGAGATTGCTGTGAGCTGTCTGATGCCACGGCACACCACTGAGGGCAATAAAGTGAGACTTTGTCTCTACCAAAAAAAAAAAAAAAAAGAGTAAAGAGTAAAAAAAAGGGATAAAAGAATGAAAAATAAAAACAAAGATGAAAGGGGAAAGGATGAAGAAAAAGAGAGAAGAAGGATGGAAAGAGAAAGACAGGACTAATAAGGGTGTTCAGCAGTGCACATTGACCCACACCCACAATTCCAAGACTCTGGGAGGGCCAGGGCAGGTGGGTCCCTTGAGGTCAGGAGCTCCTTACCAGCCTTTGCAAAAGCAAGACCCCATGTCCACCAAATGGAGAAGAAAATCAGCAGTGCGTCATAGTGGTAACCTACCAATATAGTCCTTCGCAAGGTCAAAGCTAGACGAACACCCTAGACCAGGGGTTCAAGGCCTCCTTGAGCCAGGCCAATGTCCTGACACTCCAGCCCCAATCTCAGAGCAAGGCTCTGTTCCATCAATAAAATACAGAATGAAATATAAAAAACAAACGAAGAAAAAAATCATAATAAAAATAAAGAAAATAAAATATACAATTATATAAAATGAAAAAAGGAGGGATATCTTAGTTGTTTGAGAAATTTATGAGGGAAAGATGAGAAAAGTGGAAATATCTCTACCAAAAGAAGAAAAAGGAAAGAAATGTAAAGAAAGAAGCAGAAAATCTGTAACAAAAGTGGACTTTAGGATAATGAAGTAAAAAGGAAAACATACAAAATAACAAAAGTAAAAAAATTAAAGAAATATTTATTATTATATGGGTATATAATAATAAATATTATTTATTATTAATAGATATTTATTACATATAGATATTATACGTGTGTATGTGTGTATACATATAGCAATATATTACCTGGACACCAGGTGGTGCTCTAAGAAGATAGAAAAAAATGAAAATATATAATGCAATATATGGTCTGGACTCCAGGTGGCGCTCCAGGGTTAGGAGATGCAAAATAAGCTCACTGTGCTGGTGGTCCATAGTGGTGGTCAGCGTGGAGAACAGGTATGAGAATTTTTTGCTGTATAATAAAATGGGAGTGGGAAGCCACTATATAGTTTCTGTGGAGACCTGGTCCTGTCTTCCTGATTTATTTGCCCTCAATCAGGGAGTGTTGCTTCCTTAACGTTCAATCCCCGCAGGGTTGAGAGCATGACGCTCTCACCAAACTTCTTAGGAGCCACTCCTTGACCTTCCAAACAGTGCCTCTTGGCCAAAAAAGGGCTTTCCTGGGGGTGCCAAAGACACCAGGCTCATCCCAATATTGGCTGCCCAAGCTCAGCGGGCACTAGAGCTGGCCACATGCTGCACCTCTATGGGCCGTTCCCACAGTCATCTCATAATGGTGGCTCCCTGCTGGGAGCTCAGCTGTCCAGGAGGTCCATCCTGCCCACTGGTTAAATCCCTCTGGTCACTGGACACTTATCAAGTTCACTCACTTGTTTAAACCTTCCTAAGGCAGCTCTGGCAAGCACCCAAGTCCAAAAAAACTGCAGGACTTCCCTTCCCTGCCTCCAGCCCTTCACCAGAGGGCCAGTTGGCCTCTACATTCACCCTGGCACTTGCCTTCTGTGCCAGTTGTCCACTGCTCATGACCTCCTCCTTGGCTCCTGGAGTTACCCCCTGTCTCACCGTAGCCCTCACAGTGATGTTTCTGTGCAGAATACTCCAGCCACAGGTCGTTGGAGTCCCCTTTACCTAAGTTCGCTGAGAGTGGTTGGTACAGAGATGTCTCTAATCCTCCATCTTGCTCCCAAAATCACATATTCTTCTAAATCTCTTCATTGATCCTCTAGTGAAGCGGTTCTCAACCTATGGGTCACAACCCCTTTGGGGGTTGAACAACCCTTTCACAGGGGTTGCCTAAGACCATCTTGAAATCAGATATTTACATTACGATTCATAACAGTAGCAAAATTACAGTTACAAAATAGCAATGAAAATAATTTTATGGTTAGGGGTCACCACAACATAAGGAACTGTATTAAAAGGGTCACAGTATTAGGAAGGTTGAGAACCACTGCTCTGGTAATTCAGGCTCATATTGATTAGTTTTTATATGTTTGTATAGTTTCCAATGTCCCACTGTTATTAATTTCTAGTTTTCTTTCTCTGTGGTCAGAGAAAATATATATGATATGTATCATTATCTAATTTTAAGAATGAGCAACTTGTGAGAAGTTTTGAGTTTCCCTCCCCACTTTCCTGCACAGTGAATTACAAGTTTTAAAAATTTTGCCACTTTGGGGGTTCAGGCCAGTTGGGCCTTTGGGAGGCTGTGGCTACAATCCGTGCAGCAGGCCCAGAAGTGTATCCTGATGTATAAAATTGGAGTAACTAGTGGTGTTGCTGGTGTTTTTTGGAAATAATGTCTGGGATCCCATGCATGTTGAATCATTTTTCACATAAGGTGTAATTGAAAAGTGACCCTCTCTTCAGAGACATCAAAAACAAACAAATCGGGCGGCACCTGTGGCTCAAAGGAGTAGGGTGCCGGCCCCATAATGCCGGAGGTGGCGGGTTCAAACCCAGCCCCAGCCAAAAAAACTGCAAAAAATAAAAAATAAAAACAAACAAATCCAAGTCTGGATCTCACTCTTCTCTATCAAGAGCCACATCAAGATCTCATTCTCATTCATTTTCCAAGTCTCCGTCCCGAAGCCGATCTGTCTCTCATTCAAGGAAACCACGCTGAGCTCCCGGTCTTCATCCAGATCATACTCTCCAACTCATAACAGAGAAAGAAATCGCCTAAGAGTGTATCAGAAGCGGGATTTCAGAGGCTGCAATAGAGGCTATGGAAGGCCCTGCTTTTATCTGTGGGGCCAATATAACCAAGGAGGACATGGAAATTACCACTCAAATTGGCAGAATTACCAGCAAGCTAACAGTCTTCACTGGGGTCATTCAAGTTCCCAGTCTCCAAAGAGAAGGTCCCCTTCAGCAAGGTCCAGGAGGCATTTTAGAAATTCCGATAAGTTGTCTCTGGCAGGTCAAGGCACTCCCCATCTTCTCGTTCTTCCTCCAACCACAGCCAAGTTGAATCTTTGAAGCTCAAGCCTAGAAAGGAGAAGAAGTCCTCTCTCAAGGTTAGCCGGCCATCTGAGGCTACTGGGAATAACCAGAGAAATGAGCCCAAGGAACAAACATTCTCTGGAGGTACCTCTCAAGATACAAAAGCATCTGCGAGCTCAAAGCCATGGCCAGATGCCCCACCTGCAGTGCTGGTCAAAGCCATGGCCAGATGCCCCACCTGCAGTGCTGGTCAAAGCCATGGTCAGATGCCCCACCTGCAGTGCTGGTCAAAGCCATGGCCAGATACCACCACCTGCAGTGCTGGTCAAAGCCATGGCCAGATGCCCCACCTGCAGCGCTGGTCAAAGCCATGGCCAGATGCCCCACCTGCAGCGCTGGTCAAAGCCATGGTCAGATGCCCCACCTGCAGTGCTGGTCAAAGCCATGGCCAGATACCACCACCTGCAGCGCTGGTTCTGCATCACGGCCTTCACAGTTCCTGAGCTGAGTCCCTGGGAACCAAGCCCAGCTCTGAAAGCCCCCTCCAGTCTGTGGTGGTGAGGCAGAGGTCACCCCGTCTTAGCCCTGTGCCAAACCTTAGTCCTCTGCTTTCCAACATATCCCAGATGGGCTCAACTGTGCCGAGTGGTGCTGGGTGTCAGTCTGGGACACACCAAAGGCAGTTCCACCATGGTGCTGGGTCCTTGACTCCATCCCCGAAGAGTCCTCTGGGTAAGACTTCACCAGCCACTGGCTCCACACATGGCTCGTCTCAGAAGGAGGAGAGTGCTGCTGCAGGGGGAGCAGCCTATACAAAGAGGCAAGTATCTCCTTTCAGAGGAGATACTGGTTGTGCTTTCATCTCACTCTTTGGCAGTGTAATTGTAATGTGATCTAAGTTAGAGCTCTGATTCATGGTAATAATGTATCCCCATTTCCGAAATTTTTCATTAGTAAACATTAAAAGCATCACCCAAGGAAAATCTTTAGCTTAACTCTAGCCTTCCTACCTTCCTAAATTTGTATTGCAGCATACAGTTTCTTTAGACTACTCTGTGATGATGTTTTCACATTTAAAACACGCCTTGGATTCAGCTTGGTGCCTATAGTAAGTACAGTGGTTACAGCGCCAGCCACACACACTGAGGCTGTCGGGTTTGAGCCCAGCCTGGGCCAGCTAAACAACAATGACAAGTGCAACAAAAAATAGCCAGGTGTTGTGGTGGGCAACTGTAGTCTTGGCTACTAGGGAAGCTGAGGCAAGAGAATTGCTTAAGCCCAAGAGTTTGAAGTTGTTGTGAGCTGTGATGCCATAGCACTCTACTGAGGGTGACACAGTAAAACTATCTCAAAAAAACAAAAAAAGAAAAACTTGCCTTGGATTCCACCAATGTAAGCCAGAGAACAGTAGAGATTTGTGGGTCAGCTATCAAAAAAGTATGGTCTTTGCCAAAATGAATGGCCTCCTAGACCCTCTAGAACCCACCATCTACTACGTGATCTGCATCTGCCCATCCTGGTGAAGAGCTGCACCCTCACATTCCACAGTTGAGGAGACTGGGCAGAACGGGAAAGTCCAAGGCTTAGTCCAGGGGGGCCTTATTTTAAAACGACAAGGTGGGAGTGTGTCCCAGTAGAACCCAACCAGGCTGTGTGTTAGGAGAGGACTGACAGTGCTTCCGTCTTTCTATCCTGGGGGACACAGCATATGTAATAATATTAATTTGGGCAACTTTGATTCTCAAGAGAAAGCATGTGAATAAACATTGAAGTGTTCACCTCAGTTTGGGACCAAACTGCTTGGATCTTTGTAAAAAGCGGTTTTGTGTGGCCAGGCACGGTGGCTCACATCTGTAATACTAGCACTCTGGGATGCAGAGGTGGGCGGATTGCCCTGAGCTGAGGAGTTCGAGACCAGCCTAAGCCAGAGCAAGACCTCATCTCTAAAGAAAAAAAAAAAAGAAAAAGCCAGGTGTTGTGGCAGGCGCATGTAATCCTAGCTACTTGGGAGTGTGAGCAAGAGAATTGCTTGAGCCCAAGAGGTTGTTGTGTGCTGTGACGCTACAGCACTCTACAGAGAGTGACATAGTAAGACTCTCTCTCAAAAAATAAATAAATAATTGTTTTTTTTTAAATTTGAAAAAAGAACTGGTTTTGTGTGTCAAGGGGGTTAAGGCCTTCTGTGCAGCCATGTGTCACGTGGAGTTGCTGCTAACCACATCCCACGGGCCCCTCCCTCTGCCCGTATCTTCTGATTTCTTCTGGGCTGGGCTTCCCCTTGTCCACCAGCAGCTCCAGTATCCCCTAACTTTGAGGGCCTGCCGATCCACTCAGCAACGGGGGTGGAAACTGGAAAACTGGAAGGCAGTTTCTGGTCTGTTTTCTAAGAAACTCATGAATTTTATTATCTTTATAAATATGAGAAAATTATTTTTCAATATTTTTTATTAATCTATTTATGAAATGAAAAGAAATGGCTATGATTGATTAAGGAAGGTGGTTATGACTGGGCGGTTCATGAGGTTGGGTCTTTCGGTTAGATGTTTTGGGGGCAGAAACATCCTCTTTAAAGTGTCCTTGTGCTTGCCTTCTGGGGAGGCGTCCCGAGCAGGCGGTCCCGTGGCATTTATGCGTATGCTATGTGCGGAGTGCACCCATCTCTTTCCCCCAACCTTTGCTTCTTGGGCCGCTATGCTACTTTCCCCTGACTTTGCTACATTTCTATAGTTAAGTTGGTTTTACTTGAATGATTCTTGTTTAGGGGAAAAAAATGAAAATTTCTCTTAAAATTTGTTTCAATTCCTCCTACAAATAAAAAAAAAAACGAAGTGGCAGATGTAAAAAATAAAAAAAAAGTGTCACTTTATAAATAGACTGAAAAACAAACATAATCAAAGTCACTCTGGGACAGATGATTTTGGCTACGACTCCAAGTGTTAGAGAAAAAGAAACCAGAAAAATATATTTAACTCTAGTTTCTTGGTTTGGTTATATTAGTAGTATAAATTAGCAATTATGAATCTGTGTAATGAGCTTTGCAGACTGAGTGGGTAAGAGAATATAACACGGTGATTGGGAGCAGTTTTCTCACGAAAAGGCAAAGGAGCTGTTATTGAAATGAAAATGCTATAATGAACAGCGGAGTGTCAGACTTGAATCACAGGTGTTAGTGTAAGCGCCATTAGTAGATGTCATAGTGAATTGTGCAGACATATAAACATGTCCCATTTCTGCCCAATATGATTCTTACTTCACAAAGCTAAATACTATATGTAAACATTTGCATATTACCATCAAGTCAAGGAAGTGGGTGCAGACGCTGTAAGTTCACGTAACAGTGGCTTCTGTTGGGCATTTGGCACATCCAGTGAAAGGCAGATCCAGGTGCTGCTAAGCCTGGAGACCAGGACATCAGGCAAGTGCTGACCTAGACTCCAGGGAGAATATGACCCACTTGTCTTCCTGCACCTCCCTCCTGAAGAAGCCGTTGCAGTGGGTACCTGCATTTCATCCACTTGCCCAGCGATATGTTGTTATCCGTTCCCCAAGGACAGCATAATGGCTGGATAAATAGATTGGGTTACTGACTCCAAGTGTCACCCCTACTTGCCTCCGTGACTTTGTTAAGTAACTATGAAGTTAGTCCTAAGGAACAAAAAAATTGCTATCCCCCCCCTCCCGACCCTGGCAATGGAATGTTAGTGATATCAGGGGTCTTATGAAAACTAGAGTTTAAAAGTTCTTAGTTTGCCCTCTTTGCTTCTATTGTTAGCAAGAAGACCTTTTCCTGGACTGCTCTGGCTTTCAATAGGAGTTCCTCTTAAATATATATGTGATTAATAAGTGTTAACTCTTGAAATTGTTTGCTGGGCAGCAACACGTAACTGATACACCTGGCATAAAGCCGCTATTGGATACCAGGCTAGCCAGGGAGCATGTCCAGGCCTGTGTACTTAATTAGCCAGGCCCACTGCAGAGGTCAGTCATCACTTACAGAAACCACTAAAAGGAAGAACCACATTTATTGGCTGAGGTTTCTCTGTTTTCAAAAGTGATAGCGGAGGACAGGCAAGAGCATGTGCATGTGAATACAGCACGTCTTTCTGTTCAGGATGGGCCTGCAGCACCCTCACAAACCGAGAGATTTGGGGGTGCTTTGTTCAAGGTCCCTCAGAATGACGAGGATTTGGGCTCTGCATAGTCTGAGCACCCCATCATTACCTTCATTTCTGAGAAAAATTGCAAAGTTAGAAGTCCCCCAAACCACCTTCAGTTTGAGTTTCACAGAACATCACATTGAGATTTTAGAAGCATGGCTATGACTTATTATAATGAAAAGATCCAGATGAAAATAAGTCAAGGGAAAAATTGCATGGGGCAAGGTATTAGAAATCTAAGCTCCAGGCCAGGAGCAGAGGCTCGCCCTTATAATCCCAGCACTCTCAGAGGCTGAGGCAGGTGGATCGCCTGAGCTCATGAGTTCAAGAACAGCCTTAGCCAGAGCAAGACCTCTTCTCTAAAAATAGCCGGGCCTTGTAGCAGGCACCTATAGTCTCAGCTAATTGGGAGGCTGAGGCAAGACAAACACTTAAGCGCAGGACTTTGAGATTGCTGTGAGCTGTGATGCCATGGCACTCTATCGAGGGCAACAAAGACTCTGTCTCAAAAATAAATAAATAAGAAAAAAATCCAAGTGCTAGCTTCCACTTGTTCTCTGCCAGTGGCATCATTAACAATGCTAACTTCTCCTGGCAGTACTATGAGACACTGTTCCTGAAATCTGACAGCCTGGGAAGGTCACCCAAGCTGCTGGGGTCCAGAGTCGTGACTGGGGCTTGGTCATGCAGATCTGATTGCCACTCTCAGGGTTGACTTTATTCTCCATGGGTTTGATAGCAAGTAATACCTTTACCATTTCATCTTTGGTAATATTATTTCTAACTTGTTTCAAATAAGTTATTAATTCTTGTTTTAAGCCAATTGTTTATACAATCCAAGGTTCAAAATTAAAAAACAGAAACACCTCAACAGAGTCTGTGGGTCACAAATAAAATTCTATTAGTCCTTCAAAACATTGAGATCAGACACTAAGAACACTTAATCAATCCTGTAGGCTGAAATTTAAATACACTGGAGAGGAGTGGAAAGAATAACTACAGGAAAAGCACAATCGAAAACGGACAAAGAAGAGAAAAGCAGTGAATGTGATTTCCCTGAGATATAAGGTGGAAAAGTTTTTAAATACATAAGTACTAGTTACACGGTAACAGAAAGAGCAGAGACCTCAAGGAGCCCACCAAAGGGCACTGTGGGTCCTCTCAATGGGCTGAAGGAAGATCACATCTGTCAGTGTCGCGGCCCCTATCCCCGTGCTCAGTGGCCTGTGGGAAAGGTTAAGGTACCTACTTCCTCTCCTGGGGCAAACCCTGGGCTCACAGAAGCCCCAGCCTTCCCCTGAGGTGGAACTGCCCTCAGGGCTGAAGACACAGAATCTAGTGTTTCTGACAGTGGTAAAGGCCCACAGTACACACTGTGCACCAATCCCCACCCTTCAGCCAGGGAGCTAAGGAAGAGACACAAGAGCCACCGCTGTTCAACACCAGCCGTGGGGAGAAGGGGTCCTTCAAATGTCTGCACCAAAAGTTGCCCCCCACTTCCTCCTCACACTGGCCCAGTTTCATGGAGTTTCAAACCAGCCTTTGGAGGAGAGTTCTCTGTCCTGTGCCTGCATTCCTAACATGAGTCAGTATTTGGTTTCAGGGTCCAATTCCCAGGCTACGGGTGACTCGGGAGCTCTCACTGATCATGTCATCAGAAGGGACAGTCACTCTCACCTGTGGCTTCAAGACTGCAGCAGTTACAAATCATCATCGTCCACACTGTCTCCAGTACAAGCCTGGACAGCTCCTCAGGATATGGGTTTGTGATCAAATAATAAACGATTCTGGACACCAGCTCAGTTCTCAGGCCACCTCCTGGGGAAAAAGCCTGGGTCGGAGCTGAGTTCTCCTGGCAGGTGCACAGCACTGGGAGAGCCCAGCCGGGGAGCCCAGGCTCCACCTGCACTTCACCCAGCCTGATCGCAAATAGGATCTGAGATGTCTGGAGTTTTGCATATCAAAAACAAAGAAATATAGAATAGAATGTGTAAAATGATGTCTTTTAAAATAGCCCCAAAGTCAAATACCTACAAATTAAACTAACAAAGATGTTCAGAATCTTTACAGCAACACTACCCAAACAACATTCACTGCTTTTCTTTGTCCATTCTTGTTCGTGCTTTTCCTGTGGCTATTCTTTTAATGCCACTCCAGTGTCTGTATTTAAATTTCAGCCTACAGGATTGATTAAGTGTTCTTAGTTTCTGATCTCAATGTTTTGAAGGAATAATAGAATTTTATTCATGATCCATTGACTCTGTTGAAGTGTTTCTTTTTTTATTTTTGAACCTTGGACTGTATAAACAACTGGCTTGAAATAAGAGTTAATAATTTATTTGTAAGAATTTAGAAATGATAATACCAAAGACAAAATGTTAAAATGAAGTATTTGTTACAATTTATGATGAGATTAAAAATTTTAGTACAGGCGTGTAAAAATTTTATCACAACATGATATTTTAATGGGAATTACACTGAATCTGTAGATTGCTTTTAGTACAGGGCTGTAAAAATTTTATCACAATGTGGTATTTTAATGGGAATTACACTGAATCTGTAGATTGCTTTGGGAAGTAGAGACATTACTACAAATGTTTTATTTAATTTTTAAAACATACTGATTTAGAAATTAAAAGATAAAATAAAAATCTTGTCCTTCACAGACAGCTTAAGAAGCACTGTTGCATATAACAACTATAAACTTTTAGAAAAATTAAATGGTTATATAGATAGACCATGATTGTTAATTCTAAGACTCAATAATCTAAATGTGACTGTTCTTCCTAAATCAAGCAATAAATTTAATGCAATCCCAATCAGGATTTCAGAAGGATATTTGTATGCTTATAGAAATTGAGCAAGTTGAGTCTGAAATCTATATGGAAATGCAAAATGCTAAGAATACCCAAGGCAATTTGAAGAAACAAACCAAAGCTGTGTGACGTGTAACACGGCATATAATGAATCCTTATAAAACTGTAGTAACTGAGACCTTACCGTGATATTAGCGTAAGTGTACACAAATAGACAATGAAAGCTGATGGAGAACCAGGAAAGAAACCCACACATTTTTAATCACCTGACTTATAACACAGTTGATACTGCGATGTAGGAGGAAAGGATGGTCTTGTCCCTAAATGGTGCTTGGTCTACTGGATATCCATAGGGAGGGAGAACGTGCTGCTATCTCATGCCACATGCAAAATCAAGGAGGGAATTTTGCACTAAATATAAAGGGTCAGATAAGAAAGTTTTTCAAAAAAGAAAAAAATAAGAGAACATGTGTATGGTCTTGTAGATAGTCTTAAATTTGATACTTCAGTTGCTAAGCATAAAGGAAAAAGAATGGATATGTCTGATTAGGCTGTCAGAAGACATATTAACACAGGTGAAAGGCAAGAAACAGAATGAAGGAAAATTATCCCCTAACCCCACTGAGAACAGCTCATATCACAAAGTCCCAAAGCTGCAGATAGTGGTGAGAATGTGGAGAGAAGGGAACACTGCCACACCGCTAACGGGACTGCAAACTAATAAAGCCTCTATGGAAAGAAGCATGGAGACTCCTCAAAGAGCTAAAACTAGATCTTCCACTTGATCCTGCAAACTCATGACTAGATATCTACCTAGAAGGGAAAAAAATCATTTTACCATAAAAACATTTGCATTAGAATGTTTATAAGCAGCTCAATTCACAATCACCAAAATGTGGAAGCAACCCAAGTGCCCATCAACTGGTATGTCTACCATTGGATACTGTTCAGCCATAAAAAGATGGAGACTTTACATCGTTTGCATTTACCCGGATGGAGTTGAAGCACAATCTTCTTAGCAAAGTATCATAAGAATGGAAATGCTAGTGTCCAATGTACCCAATACTAATGTGAAACTAATAAATAAACAACTACAGGCCCGCACAAGAGAAGAGGGGAGAAGGAAGGAAAGGGGAGCAGGGAGGGGGGTTTGCTAAGTCTCACCTAAGGTGCACAATGTAAGGGCATACAGCACACCCCTGTACACCCCTGGGAGAAGGGCTCACTACAACTTGAATTTTACCTAAGAAACGCAAACAATGGAACCGAATCATTTGTATTTTCATATCAATCTGAAAAAAAAAGAGAGAGTGGGAGAAAATGATTAAAAACATACAACACACAGGATAAATGGGCTTGTATTTAAAGATATTAAAAATACATATAGGGGTGATGCCTGTGGCTCAAAGGAGTAGGGCACTGGCCCCATATGCCAGAGGTGGTAGGTTCAAACCCAGCCCTGGCCAAAAACTGCAAAATAAATAAATAAAAATAAAGAATGATGTTTTTTTAAAAAAAAAAAAAACCTATAAATGATAATATAAACACAGGGAACTCAAAGAAAATTGGTCCAAAAGCTTGAGAAGACAATTCTTAAAAATAAACATTCAAATATGAAAATCTGCTGCAAGTCATCAGCCAGCAGGTTGATGCAAATGAAAGCCGCAGTTCAGTGCCCGCAGAATGGCCCAAACATGACAGGCAGGCGGCCGCAGGTCTTGACAAAGATGTGGAGTGAGGGCCGGTGGGCACGCAGTTGGTCCAAACACTTCGGGAAACCGTTTGCTTGAATTTTCTACAGCTCAACAAATTCACACCTTATGCACAGCAATTTCATTCCTAGGTTCATAACCTCACAGAAATGTACACATATGTTCTTCAGAAGATACATAAGAAACATTTATGAAAGCACCATTTATTATCTATGGTCCAACTATTAATTTCTCAGGTGCCCAACAATGGACAGATGCATAAACCATGAAATACTTTTATTGGATGAAAATACATACTGATGAGTGTGTGCAGCATGACTCCATTTGTAAGAAGGACAAAGCAGGCAAGTCTAGCCTGCGGGGTGAGAAGGCAGGTGGTGCCTTCCCTTAAGGATGGGCCATTTGTAGGATGCAGCAGCATTCTGTTTCTGGGTCTTGGTGCTGGTTACAGGAATGTGCTCATCTTGACAAAGTTCATCACGTAGTACATTGGTTATGCTCCCCTTTCTGCATGCATGTTAAACTTTGATGAGACATTTACTTACACATATTGACCTTCATTTATAATAAAATTAATTTCCAAATTAAGAAAATACACATTCTTAGGCGGCACCTGTGGCTCAGTGAGTAGGGTGCCAGCCCCATATACCAAGGATGGCGGGTTCAAACCCGGCTCCAGCTGAACTGCAACTAAAAAAAATAGCCAGATGTTGTGGCAGGCGCCTGTAGTCACAGCTACTTGGGAGGCTGAGGCAAGAGAATCGCTTAAGCCCAAGAGTTGGAGGTTGCTGTGACCTGTAACACCACGGCACTCTACCAAGGGTGATAAAGTGAGACTCTGTCTTTACAAAAAAAAAAGAAGAAGAAGAAGAAGAAAGAAAATACACATTCTTACATAGAAAATAATAATTAAAACAAACAAAAAACCTAGAAACACCTAGGGAAAAAAATCTTTGTTTTAAAGACAGGCACCTTTTTGTTGTTGTTGGGGATTCATTGAGGGTACAAAGAACCAGGTTGCACTGCCTTCATTTGTTGGGTAAAGTCCCTCTTATAATTGTGTCCCACCCCCAAGAGGTGTGTCACAAACCGTGACCCCCTCCCCACCCAAAGACAGGCAACTTTGACATAGTCCCTTTAAAGTCAAAAATGAGACAAAGACGCCAGCTCCTGAAGGTCAGGGTTGGAGGACCTGGGTGACAGCAGGTGCAACAGAGCCAGGGAGAGCACTTCTTTAGCCTCCAGGGGGCACCACCAGCCTTCCAGCTGATGGCAGCTATTTTAAAATGTGAAGGCCTTGAGGGTTTTGGTGCCTCTTTGTCCTGAGCCTTGGGCTCTGAGAGCCAATCGGAGACAAGGTTAAAATCAGATGGTCTTGGGTTTCAATCTCAGCTTCTTTTAACTGCTGGCAGGTTTGGGGAATTTTTCTGAACCCTCTGCACTTTAAACGTCCTGTCTCATCTGTTGAATGAGAATAATAATTACACTAAGCATGCCTACAGTCCAGGGTCTTTGGTAGGCTTTTAAAGGTATTTAAAATATTAATCGTGAGGATGATAATGATTCTAGTCAATTATTTAACAGTTATTGAGAGCCACTAACCAATGATTTGAAATCTCCAAGACTTCAGACAAAATTGAGGAAGGTGAAAACTGAAGGCGTGTCCAGGGTCCATCAGGTTCAAAAGAGAAAAAAGAGCATTTTATTCCCTAGACCTTGTTATCTAGTTCCTTCACCTAAGCTCCCTGTAAGTCTGTTTAATCTTTTAAAAATAACATTAGGTGTTAATGTTATTAAAACAATATTTTTATAATCTAATGTTATTAAAATAATATTAGGTGCATATTTATCTTTATAATATTGCTTGTCTATAACCTAACGATGTCACGTCTTCGTGCAGTCTCCAAGCAGCGCCCCAGGCTGCTCTCAGACACTTGCAGATTTTCAAGTCCTTAGCTTACTTCTAAAGAAAATATAAAGGACCGTAGGGGAGGTGTGGGAAGTGGAAAGGAATCTGGGCGCGGGAC
>NW_003852696.1:186668-202554 GCF_000181295.1 Otolemur garnettii
AAGGCCGGGGGCACGGAGGACTCTGGGTGGGGGATGAGGGGCCAGGGGCGCGGGGGACGCGTGGCGGGCGTCGCCAGGTGAGGCGCGGGGTGCCGGGCGGCGACCCCCAGGCGGAGGCCCACGAGGGCCGGAGGGGAGGGTGAGAAGCCTTGCAGCGGCGGTTGCAAGCCGAGGGAAGTGAGAGCACCCGAAGCCACTGAAGTACTAACGCTCCCTAGGAGCTGGAGTGTCCGGGGTCACACGCGCTGCTCAGCCCGCGCCCGGCACTCGCCTCCGGGCTCTGTGCTCCGCCCGCACCTGGACCTGGACCTGACTGCGCCTCCGCTGCCGCGGTCCAAGCCACTCGCCTTCAGGCCCCGCAACCTGGTGATAGTCAGGAACCGCCGCTGCCACCAGGGTCGCCGTGCGGAGTTGGGGGCAGGGAATCCCTGCAGAAGCTGCGCGGAGTGCCGAGTGGTCACTGAGAGCAGAAGCCCAGCTTCTCTGACATACGAGCCTAGTGTGGCTGAGGCCACCTCCTACAGTAGCGTCTACAACCACCCAGGGTATTTTTGAAATAAATATTAATAATTTCAGATTGGTGGAAGAAATTTTAAAACAGCAGCAGGAACTCCTGGTTGTAAATTGTTCTAAATACTCACCGGTTTGCAGATAGCGGAAACAAATATAATCAAATTTCAAATTGATTGAAATTTCAACAATTTCAAATTGTTGTTCCAGCAGTGAAGGTGCTGTCCCCAGAAGACGGAAGAGCAGATTGGTGAGAGAGAGCTGTTGACGACGTTGGCCTGGCAGTGAAAGAGACCCACAGGTCTGGAGGCAGCTGAGATCAGATGGTTTCCCTGCACCTGATTGAGTACTGAAGTTTGGTCCTGTGCGCAGAACATTATACTGACTTTTCTGGCACATCGGATTGACACATTACCTCTTGGTCTTTCCACCTATAACGTGGGTCATGAGGATTTTTTGTCTACCCTTAAACATGGGGAAGTATTGGAGAAGGAAATACGTAGACCTGCAACTTTGATCAATGAGTGGCAATGTTTTCGGAGGTGAAATGACAAATTTAAAGACTCAGACTACTTGCCTGTGTTTGTGGGGAAGTAAAGTTCAGTCCTTCCTGGTGATCAAACCTTAATTTTTAAGGGTAATATACTGACTTATGAAGTGGAAGCATTCTGAATTTGAGGGAGTTCTAGACCAATGGAGTTCTGTGTTGCTTACAGTATGTTAAATGCTTGCTCACATCCCCTCAGAGGGGATGCCTCAGTTCAGATACCTGGCCACGTTCTTCTTACTGCAATATAGTCAAACAACGTGGCCTGAGAGCATTGCTCTGGTGTCAGGGATCCGGGCTGTGAAGGTCATTTGGAAAAGATCTCTTACTACATTGAAATTACAGTGATGCCTCTGGCTCCCGGAGTAGGGCATCAGCCACATATACCAAAGGTGGTGGGTTCAAACCCAG
Source organism: Otolemur garnettii (assembly GCF_000181295.1). Taxonomy (NCBI): domain Eukaryota; kingdom Metazoa; phylum Chordata; class Mammalia; order Primates; family Galagidae; genus Otolemur; species Otolemur garnettii. The sequence continues at coordinate 188,137 of NW_003852696.1, forward strand.
CCCCAGCCAAAAACTGAAAAAGTAAAAAAGAAATGGAGATGTAAGAAATTTTAAATATTGGATTATATAGGCTAAACAACAAGCAAGAAAAAGTGAAGACATTGTAATCTTAAATGTAAAAGTGGAAACATTTCTAAAAACAGAGAAAGTTTTGATGTCCTTTTTTCTTTGGTGGGCAGTGTGCTACCTAAAGTTTGTTTAGAATATATTTTCATTAAATATTTTTATTTAAAATAGCATTTGAGGGAAGTTACCAAGGCAGCCCTCACAAGTAATCTGTTTTTCTTTGTAATATCACATTTAGGACCATGTTAATACCTGGGATTTTTACTTAATAAATCCTGGTGGTTACTGAGCATAAAATATCTCTAAATAGGAGTGAGACCCGTGTAGTAATTAAAATATCACCAAAGTTTATGAAAACAATTTAAATTAATTTTATGTGTTCTCTTTTATGACAGAACAGCACTAGTTCTAAAAGCAAATAAATTATTTCTTAATATGTGTTTAATATCTCTTCCCTCACTGCTAAATCTTGGGTAGAAACCATTCTCTATGTTTGATAGACAGTTTTCAGAAAAATCTCATATCAGCAAGTGTACAATAGATATCGAAAATTGCACTTTAGGGTCGTTGGCGTTGGGGTTTCGGGGTCTGTTCTTGGCCGCGGAGGCTTCCTCGCACTTCTGCAGGGGCTCACAGGTCGCCGAAGAGCTACCAGCTCAGCCGAGGCTGCAATGGATCCATCAAAAACACTCGACCCAACCTTGATCCCAGAGTCTTCAGAAATGCTTACTGAAAAAGATTCTCACAAGATGTTTCAGAGTCCTCACACCACTTCTCGTTAATAAAGAACCTTAGTAAACTGTCTCTCACCCGGGCACCGATTTCCCTCCCTCTCCACCAGAAGGTTTTACCCGGCGACAGGATAGGGAAAGCATCTTCCAGGATATGAGAGGTGGCTGGCGTCTAAGGAGGAGAAGAGGAGTGCGGACGCTGTTATCTGTGCAGAGAGAGAGGCTGGCAAGACTGAGATATACTTTAATCAACAAGTTTTCTCCGCTTGGAAGACGACTGAAAGACACTGGACTTAAGGGAGTTCAGAATGACTACAGTAAACCATTCAAATGTCGCTGCAGTTACTGCGTGAGAGATTGGGACCCTTCTGAAAATGCTGGAATAGGGAATGATAACACTGAGTCAGTTTCACCAAAAACGTTCTTGTAGTTTGGTTTTTGCTGGTACTTTTATTCAGCAAGTTGAGAAAGCTTGCTAAATAAGGACATAGGATGTATATCAATAATTTTTATAACCTATAATGAATTCTGTAAGGTTTTTTCTTGTGCCTTTTCCTTTTTACTTCAGTGCCAGTAACTGATGAAGGGATCAGTGTAGTTTGCATGTATTTGAATAACCAGTGTACTTTAGCTCTCCTTTTTAATTTGACCCGAAGAATCACCAATAGGTCTCAAGTATTCCCATGAGTTTTAGAAGCCTGAAGGCTGCAGGACAAAGAATTTGCAGCAAAGTAACTTGTGGGAAAAGAGTGTGAAGGAAACATTTGGCAGTTTGGCTAGAGCTTAAGAATTGATTAGAGTTTCTGGTTTTCAAAAATTGCAATGAAAGGAAGTTTTGGTGTGTTGTATCTTATCTGTAGTAGCAAATTAGTGTGTGTGTAGAGAAACAATAAAATTTGACAATTGAGTCCCTTTTTAAAAAATAAAAATAAATAAAATCGTACTTTAGAATGGAGTAGTTCAAACACTAGATTTCAAAAATCTGAAAAAGCAAGGAATATTGGATTTGGAAAGCATGGTGTAAAATTGCTTGTAAAATTCTGAAGCTATGAAGAATACATGTTTCATTTTTGGATTACAAAACCATATATTTCTTATTTTAAAAATACACTTGAAATAGTGTTAAATTAAAAATAAGAGAAGTAAAGTCACATGGTACAGTGGGTATGTTTTACAAAATAATACATTTATAACAAAATTATATATGACACACATTACGGGTATAAAGAAATACCAAAAAATCATACATTCACATACCCAGCATGCAATTTATGAAAGAACATTAGCAATTCTTTGAAGTCTTTGGGCCTTTCCCAGATAACATCATCTTCCCTTCCTGAGATCAGTACTGAGTTAAATTTTATGGCCACTAAGCCTAAAATATCTTTAGTTTTTATTACATGTGTACCAATCTCGAAACAATATTTAGCTTTGCAAACTTTTGGATTGTCTATAGTGGTAATACACCATACACCTTTTTCTACGGTTTGCTGTTTTGCTTAATATTGACTTTGTGAGATTTGATTTTGGGGGATGAGAGTAAGGAATCATAATTCACTTTTTCCTGCTTTCTGAGATGCTATTAAATGGAGATAGAATTGTTTATTCATTCCTATGTCAATGGACCATGCTCAGGTTCTTGCTATTATCAGATTCTGTTAATATAAACATCTTGAAGTTGTCTCCTCATGCATAAAACCAAACATTTCATTCATATATATATGCTTTTTCAAGGTATAGGGTATGAAATTTTTTCAATGTAATGCAATAAGGCCAATTTGTTTTCAAAATGACTGAACCATTTTAAACCCCTAGCAACAATGTAATTGCTTCCCCTATCAGTCAGAAGTTGTTACTTTTTAATATTTCCTCAATTTTTGTGTGTAAAATGGAATCTCACTGTGATTGTGATTACTCACATGCATAATTATTAGTGATGCGGAGCATCTTTTCATGTTTATTGGCTCCTCAAGGTTCCTCTTTTATAAAAGTTATGTTTGGCTCAGTGCCTGTGGCTCAAGTGGCTAAGGCACCAGCCACATACACCTAAGATGGTGAGTTGGAATCCAGCCCAGGGCCCGCCAAACAACAATGACGGCTGCAACCAAAAAATAGCCAGGTGTTGTGGCGGGCGTCTGTGGTCCCAGCTACTGGGGAGGTGGAGGCAGGAGACTCGCTTGAGCCCAGGAGTTGGAGGTTGTTGTGAGCTGTGATGTCACAGCACTCTACCCAGGGGGACAGCTTAAGGCTCTGTCTCAAAATAAAATAAAAATAAAGTTCTTTTAAAAAAAAGTTATGTTTGAGATTTGTGCTTATTTTTTCTATTAGTTGATTGTGGTTCTTTTTTGATATAAATTTGAGGGGTTCTTTATATATTCTAGATACTTCTTATTCTTTAAAAATTGTTGCCAATATAGTCGTATGCTTTATGATGTATTTTCTCGGCGTATATTTTTATTTTAACATAAAATTATCCTTTATTGTGTTTTTGCATCTTTCCCTTGTTTTAAAAATAATTTCCAACTAAAAATTCATAAGATATTCTTCTAATTTCCTCCTTCAGGTTTTATGGTTTGGCCTTTCGTATTAGTCTGCAACCATCAGGGACTGGCTTATGGCAAGGGTAAGGGTGTTGGAGTTTGTGGAGAATAATCCTGCTTTATTCATTTCGTACTGTTCATTATATGAATCAGGATTTATTTATACATTATCCTACCATGAGGCATTTGAGTTCATTTCTAGTTTGAGACTACGTTGAATAGCACTGCTATGAACATTCTTGTGTATTCTTTGTGTGAGGTTCAAGTGCATATGCATATCTATTGCTAATTTGCCGGGAAGAGAAATTCACAGGGAGCTATTGGTTCAACTCCAGTAGGTGACAACAAACAGTTTCCCTAAAGTGCTTGTAACAACTTAAATGCCTAGTCAGGAGTGTTTCTGCATTCCCATTTTTTTTTCCCACTCATTGTAATGCAACCACAGGAACCCATTCCCCTCCCTTCTCCTCTCCTCCCCCCTCCTGCTGTCCTTCTCCTTCCCTTCATCCTCCCCTTCCTCTCCTCCTAAGACAGACACAGAGGACCTAATTAGTCACTTAAGGAAGTCCTCCCAGCAAAGCTGTGAAATTTGCCCACCCCCTACAGTCCCATATAAAAAGGGTTTCCAGCTGCCCCCAGACGCTGGTGTCACCTTTGCATTGCTGAAGCTGGTCACCCTCCCCTTTCAATAAACCTGACCTGAACTTCCCAGCCCAAACCACCAAGCCAAATTTATGGTACTTTGTATGGCAGCCCCTAGCAAACTGATACAGCTGGGGGGGGGGGCGCTCCAGAGAGGTCTCCAACCTTCCCTGTTGAAGCCAGAAAAGTGGCCTACAAGATGGATTCTGAGAAGCTAAGCTGAAGCAGTACAGCTGACCTAGTCTGCTCAGCTCACATTCCTCCCCACATGCCTTTCCCCGTGATTATCAAGTTTTCTCCATGACTGTGAGAGTGCTTATCTCAAGAGACTTGAGGAGGTGGTCACACATAGACAGTAAGTGTTGTGATATTGATAGAGTCAAGGTTACCTGATATCATGTTTTCTTTGGTGATTCCCTGAGATATTTTGTTACAGTGAAAATTACTTTCTGTTGTTTAAACATTTTGCATTGTCAGAATGAAGACTACTTTGATGTTACTTCCTATCAGATAAACAATTTTCCAGGTTTGTTTCCTGGTACTTCATTATAAAAATTATTAGAATTGTAACTGAGGCAGAACAGTCTTTGAGAGACTACTCCGGCTGTTCTCTGGACTTGCTGGCCTTCTGATAACAAAGCTCACTGGACTTCATCCCTGCCTCTGCATCTGGCTGACAGTGACAGGCAGCCAGATCCTCTTCCTCTGGGCAATGCTGTTAGAGTTCCGAGTACACAGACTCTTGCACACAGTGCTTGTTCCCACTTCCTCCAGCTCTGGAATTCAGCTGCTCTTTCCAGGTTGACCTAAGGATGAGCAGAGGCCCCATCCGTCGCCTGCCTGTCTTGGGCTGGGCTGAGCTTGCTGTCCAGAGCAACAGTCGGAACTCTGATGTGAAAGTAGAAAATTGCACTCTTGCCCCTTAGTCTCAGCCCCAGTGCATGGATGCATAAACAGCATCTGTTCCAGGACCTGGGGGAGACAGCAAGCCCCAGGATGCTGGGGGTAGGGGCTCCTGGGTGCTGGGGCTGCTGCACCCTCCTCAGGCCCCCCAACCTCATGTGGCTTAGCCAGGGCTGCCCCCCAGGCCATGCCAAGATGCTTGTCCTCCCTCTCCAGCCCTCAAGCTCCTGAGCCAGCCCCTCCATACTCACCTTTGCCTCCAGGCCAAGCTGAGCCTAGGGCTGGCCATTTAGGGTTGGAGCACAGCCTGACTGCAGGGCTCCCCATATATGCTGCTGAAGCAGAAGGGCAAGGAGATAGCAAGAGGGTACAAGAGGTTTTGGGGAGCCCAGCCGTGGCTTCCTCCTTAGCAACAACTGACAATAGCACATACCATAGCACATAACTCTCTCCGATGCTTCTGGGTGTTTCCGGAGCTCTGACAAACCTTAACTGACTGCATATTTAATGTCAAGTTATTTAAATCTGAAGCATTTGCCTGCAATAAGGTAACAGTTGTTCAAACACCTGGCTGTGTGCGAGCAGGGCCCTGGCCTAAGGTTTTAGCACGTATAGCCTCACACGGACCTCATGAGGGACATACTGCTATTGCACAATTTTACAGATGAGCAAACAGACGCTCAGAGAGATTAAGGGCTGAGCCTGAGGTCACACAGCCTCACTAGAGGCAGAGTGGGATTGGAGCCATATGTCTAGGTTCAGATTTAGGCTATTAACCACTACTTTCCCCAGGTTGATACTGGGTTGGAGCCAGCACTTCTGGAGCCAGACCAGGCTGAATAGGGGATTATCTCTGCAATTGGGTAGTTTCAGGAAAAAAGAGAGGTGGAAAGGGAAGAATTTGGTCCCACAGGGAGCCCAGGAGCTGTTTTTGCCCCCCCAAACAGGTCCTGCCCCAAGGGTTACCAGGGAGGGAGAGAGAAGATCCAGCCTCCAACTTTTATTATAGAAGACCAGCAATTCTGGAGATTAGCAAGAGTAGTCTCTCAATTCTGCTCTGCCTCAATTACAAGTCTAATAGTTTTTATAATGGGAGTACAAGGAAACAAACCTAGAAAACTTTACCTGTAACATTGAAGTAGTCTTCATTCTAACAATGCAAAATGTTTAGACAGCAGAAAGGTGATTTTCACTTTAATAAAGTAAGAGAATCATTAAAGGAAGCATATCATCCAAGTACCCTTCACTCAACCAATAGCACAACACCTATTGCCTGTGTGTGACTGTTTCCTCTACTCTCCTGAGGTGAACATCCTCACAGCCATGGAGAAACATTAACTGGTGGTCACGGGAGGTGTGTGGGGAAGGCTATGCAGAGAGGTCAGCTGTACTGCTTCAGCTCAGCTGCTCAGCCTCCGTCTGTAGGCCACTGTTCCATCTGCACACACTCAGCACTCACGTGTGCTGCCTGCATGTGGCAGCAGCCGCCAGCCAGCGTCCAGCGCAAGCCACGGCTCCCTCCACAGTGCCACGTTATGTGGAGCAGAAAATTAATGCCTTGAGTACTATGGCAGCATCTGACATGTGTGTTTGGCATTTTCAGAAGCTTGTCCAGGGTCAGTTGTGTGTTTCTCCCCCTGCAGAGAGCATGACTCCCTGGGAAACAACCCATCAGGTGCACAGGACCAGGCTGGAGAAGAGAGCCAATCCCAGCAGGCTCCTCAGTCTGGGACATGGGCGTTCCTGGTGGTGAAGCCACCCTGGTCCCAGGAGGAGGGCCCTGCGGCATCAGTTCCCTGAAGGAGCACAGGCCCTGGCGACTAGGTGGAGCAGCTCCAGGTCCAGCCTCCCCATCCTTACCTAAGCAGTCCAGGCAGATGCCCTGAGGATCCCGGTGCAGTTGCCCCATGTTTGAAACAGAAACCCGGCCCCTCCCTGTGGTGATGTGGCTGGAGCACCTGGGTAGAAAGCCCCAGGAGGTAGCGGTGCAGTGGCTATGCTGCTGTTGCCACCAGCAGCAGTGACAGCACTGGGGATGGGGGTGCCAGTGATAGCAGCCAGAAGAATAGTGACTGCACGGGTGCTGGTAGCAGGGGGGAGGGAAGTGGTCGTGATAGTAGTAATAGTGTAACAGTAGCATGGCAGTAATAGTAGTAAGAATGATAGTAGTAGTGGGAGTAATTGTAGTGGTGTAGCAGTGGTGATGATAGTAGAAGGGGAGCAGCAGTATCAATAACAGTGGTGGTAGTGGTGGTAATGCTGGTAGTGATAATGATGGTCCGAGGAGCGATAATGGCAGCAGTACTAGTCATGTAGTCATAGTAATAAGGATAGTAGTAATGAGAGTAATGGTAGTAGTGGTAGCAGTGGTTAGTAATAGCAGCCGTGGTAGTGTGACAGTGGCAGTGGTAGCAGCAGCAGTAATAGTAGTAGCCATAGTGATAGTAATTGTGGTGGCAATAATAATATTCATAGTAGTCATAGTGATAGACATAGGATTAATCGTGGTAGTAATGATAGTTACATGGTAGGGATGGTACTAAGAGTATTAGTAGTAATACTAGCAGTGGCAGTGGTGGTAACAGTAGTAGCAGTGGGGGTGGCAGTCACTCAGCGGGTGCTCTCACCCCAGGAGTCGGGCCAGTGAGTGATCTGCCCCCTGCGGCTCTCGTGACAGATGTGGCAGGAGCCCAGGAAACATTTTTGGTCCCCTGCCTTCTGGATGGTCTCCCCACTCTAACACACCCCTTCCTATTGAAGTAGGCACTAAATGCAAGAAACTTACTTTCAATATAATGACATGGATTAAAAGTAAAGAGATGGAGACAGATATATCATGCCAACACTGATCAGAGGAAAGCTGGGGTAGCTATGTTGATTTCAACCAAAGCAGACCTCAGAGCAAGCAAAATTACCACACATTCAGAGGGATGTTACATAACGGTAAAGGGGTCAGATCTCCAAGAAGACATAACATCTTTTAGATGTAAGCATCTAAAAACAGAGCATAAAAATGTGTGAAGGAAAAACTTACAGAGCCATAAGGAGGAGCAGATGAATTCACTATCATAGTTGGAGACTTCAACACCCTCTGTCAGGAGTGGGCAGATCCATAGGCAGAAAATCAGTAAGGACGTAGTTGATCTGAACCGTGCCATCAGTCAGCTAGATTGACATTTATAGATGATTTTATTTATCCAGCAACAGCAGAATTCTTCCAGAGCTCATATGGAAGGGTCACCACCAAGACAGACCATCCCACCCATGTTCACAAATTTAAAAGAATAGAAATCATACACAGTACACTTTCAGACCATAATGTGATTAAACCAAAATCAGTAACAGAAAAAGATAGCTGGAAATATTTGTGTTGGAAGGAAATCCTAATGGCCCTGATGAGAGGACAGCCAAATTTTGGGAGACAGCTGGTGAGAAAATGCAGGCCAGAAACCAAACTGCATGATCACAGCAGCCTCTGCCCCCCCCCCTGGAATGCTTCAAGGCCAGTGAGGCTGGGAAACAATGGAATAGTAACTTTTACTCTGGCCCCAGCTGGTGGCCAATTTAGGGAGTAACTCCTAGATTTATCCTGAGTACAAAAATTAGTCCCTCTGCAGAAAGGATGATGCCCCCTGAGAACCCCTTCCCACATTCAACCCTGCTGATAAGGGATAATAAAAGTGTCTTGAAACTGTGCTGAGCTGAGCTGGCTCCTGGTCAGACTCCACTCTGCTCTTTTTCTCTCCTTTCTCTGCAAATAACACCTTCCCAGTGCCTGGACTGGCCTCCTCTCCTTTTTACAGACCCTTCCCCCTGACTCTACTCCTGAATCCCTCAATTTGGAAATTTAAAAATATACTTCTAAGTAGCACATGAGGCAAAGAGGAACTCACAAATTTAAAAAATATTTTTTAGGTAAATGAAAATATATCAATATATCAATATATATCAAAATGTGTGAGCTGCCGTGAAAACAGTGTTTAGAGGTAAATCTACACTTTTAGATGTCTATATCAGAAAGAATAGAGACCTAAAATCAATAATCTAAGCTTTCATCTTAGAAAAGTATAAAAAGAAGAAATTGGAAATTAAATATAAAGTAAGCAGGAGGAAAGAAACAATGAAAGTTAGAACAGAAATACACTAAGTCCTCACTTACCATCCTCCATAAGTTCTTGGATGGTAAGAGGTGCGTGGTGAAAGTGGAAAAGCCTGACAATACCAGGTGCATTGTAAAGACTTGGGAAGCAGAACCCCCTCACACTGCTGAGGTGTAAACTCAGGCCACCACTAGAGGGCAGTAAAACCAGACATTCATTCCTCCTGACCTGAGAGTCCAACTCTGGGTGTTATTTAGGACATTATTAGCTAATTGGCTCATTATTTCCAGTAGCAAAAAGCTGGGAAAAACCCAAATGCCTAGCATATACGATGCCTGACAATTAAGTTCACAAACTTATCCTAGAAAAATTGCTACATACCTCATTGCTGAATATCACTATGATCACCTTCAAAGTACTCCCCTTGGCCATCTGGCCACTGTAGTGATATTTAGTAGTGAGAGTGTAAAGCATATTTTCTAGGAACAATTTGTGAATTTAATTGTCAGACCTCATGGATACATATACAGTGGTACAATTATATGATAGACTATTCAGCAATTAGAATAAATGAACTAGATATATATAGTATCCTGGCTAGATCTTAAAAACTTAGTATTGAGTGAACAAAATGTAGCCAAAGGCAGGTATATCATAATCAATTTATGTAAATTTCAAAACTCGGAAACAAATTCAAATCTCCCATCACTGCTTCCCGTTACCTGTTACCTTTCATGGATCGTCTCACTCCCTTTTTTACATGTAAGCTCCACAAGGACACAGACCTTGCTGTGTTACCTTCTGTGTCTACTTCAATTTCCACACTGTTCATGGGACAATAAAATTGTATATCCACTTTGAAAAAGTTTGGTGGTTGCATGAAAAATTAAGCAACTAAATACATCTGGCATGTGACCCAATCCTTCCATCCTGAGGTAGTTACCTCAATGACAACATATGTCTATATGAAGATTCACCCACAAATATTTATTAGAATATCTAACTGGCATGTTTAAGTGATCAATAAATACTTGAATGAATGGTTTCGAAGGGGAAAGATGTAGTCTGAGAGAGAAGGTTGGGTATCACCAGCTGGGCTCAGCAGCATGGGCCAGAGTCTGCCTGGTAGATCATCTGGCCTCTGGCCTGATGGCCAGTGACAGGCAGGCTGGCAACGTAAAAAGTCCTGCCATAGCCAAGGTGAAGGAGGCCACAGCATGGAGTGGCTGCCAGGCAGGAAGGGTGAGACGTGAGTGCCAAGCTTGAGGTGTTCAGTCAGGGATGCTGAAGTGAAATTGGGCCATTCAAAACCCAACTATGAAGTCCTGTGCTGAATAAAAACGACAGACAGTGGGAAGACAGATGTGAAGGCGCGTTCCTGCGCCTGCGGCCTTGCAGCGTTCCAGCAGCGCCCTCTTTAGGCAATGCCTGACATTGCAGCAGCTGGCAAAGGAGAATTTTACAGGTCAACTTACAGAACTGTTGGGTGGATTTGGAGCTGAGGCATAATTCATAACCCACACAGTCCACCATTTCCTTCTCAGCTTCTATATTTATCCTTCTACATACATTTTAACTTTTGAGCAACTGAAAGAAAAACAACTCTGTTTCTATTTAATAAGCTGCAGTCCGTTATGGTGTAAATGAAGTTCTCGTCTCTCCTCCAAATGAGATTCACACTTCCGAGCCATTGTATCCACAGCTAACTATGTTAATGTCTCCTCAAATTGAGCCACAATTCCACTGGACATTCTGTTAATTTATAAATAAAGAAATAATGATAAGAAAAGAGAACCTGGTTAACAAATACAAATACATATACGCGACAAGCCAAGAAGATAGGTGCAGAGTTACCACAGTCCTCCTTTTTTAATTGGCCATGAATAGAGTTATCAGATAAAATACAGGATGCCAAAGGAATGAACTATTTTTAAAGTATAATTTTGTTCAAAATACCATGTAGGACTGTGGTCTGCAATCCCCGGGCTTTGAACCAGTGTGTGTCAGTGGCTTGTCAGGACCTGGGGGTTAGCAGCAGGTGAGTGAAGCTTCATCTGTGTTTACAGCTGCTCCCGTCACCGCATCACCACCTGAGCTCCACCTCCTGTCCCAGCAGCAGCAGCAGCATTAGAGTCTCACCTGAGCTTATGAGTCTCTCTCCCCCATCTGTGGAAAAATCATCTTCCATGAAACTGGTTCCTGCTGCCAAAAAGGATGGGGACTGCTGATACAGGACTTACTAAAAACACAATTTGCTATTTATCTGAAATCCAGATTTCACTGGGCATGTGCATTTCTCAGTCTGGCAACCCTAGTTATGAGTCATAGTTGTTATTTGTGACTTCTTTCTTCCATTGTCCATTTGCTATTTCCCTGTTCCTCAGCTGGAACCTCAGCTGGTCATGGTTCTGTACCTGGTGCAGAGATCTAAACCTTCATTCTTAGAGGATCTGAGTAGGAAGAAGTACTAAGATGCCTAGTACTCTGGGTTCTAGATGAAGTACTCCCTGCTCCATCATGTGGCAGCAACTGAATTTCCCCTCATTAATCAGGATCAATCAGTCCAGCAGTAAGGAGCCTCTTTGTCAGACTGTTAGGTCCAACTCAATAGAGCCATTGTAGTGTCTTCTGGTAGAAGAATTATATTCCTGGTAATTAAGATCTACAAAGCAGCAGAGCTCAAAGTTGGTGGGGCAGAAGCAAACACTGGGGTTTAATCGTGAAAGAAACCACTCTTCTCTCCTTTGATCCTCAGACCTATGTATTCTGGTTCCTGGGGAGACTGAATACCAACTATGCCTTTTTATGTTCTGCTTTTTGAATCTTTGACCTCTGGGCCCTGACCTTGGAGGGACTGCCCTCCCAAGGTAAGCTAATCTCTGGAGATAGTAAGTAGCACACCTTTCACATATAAACCAACCAATCCAGAGCCCATATGCTGAAGCAATTCCTTTATCACATTCTGGGTCACTGTCCACCTGCCCTAATCACTATAATGCCAGGTATAGGACAACAGGTAAAAAGTTGTCCCTAGAGCCCACTGAAACTGTTCCAACTCGCCAATCACAAACATGCTTGCCTTGCCTCTCCTGTTCCTTCCCACGGAAACACAGTGAAGTCTCTTGCCCACGATTATCCCTCTTCTTTGTCTCCAGACCAACCCTGGCGCTTTCCTGCATGGGCCTGTGCGGCCCAGCATGTCCCCCTTTCTTGATGTCTGTGAGTATGACAAACGTCTTCCTTTATACCAGTCATATCCAAAGTCTGTGCGTCTTCCCATACCTGATTGAAACACATTCCGGGCACCTTTAAAACACTGTGTCATAGAAAGGTCTTTGAATCAAAACATAAACAGCACTATGTGTAAGACACAGCCACATATTTCAGGGTGCTATCTCTCAGCTCGTAAGGGAGGCTCCAGTAAACCCCTCCTCTTTTAGTTAGACCCAGCCACTTCTGGGCAATGGATGTGTGGTGAGACCAGCTAATTCCATGCTGCACTTCCTTTGCAGGGGGATGAGTCCCCTTATTAGACACAACACGGTGGAGAAGGCCATGATGGCGGCTGAGGCATCCCCTGTGTCCAGGGATGGTGGTGCTGAAAGACACATTACAGGCAGAAACAGTTTATCTATAACATCCAGTGTTCGTCCCCTTTTTGTGTGATCCCATACAATGGAATCAGCCTGCCACCAGGTGGCTGTCTGGTCCCAGAGAATAGTGGTGTTATACTCAGGGACTAAGTGTTGGTCTCTGCTCTTCACAGATGAGCCCCCTGCTGTCAGTGTTAGCCAAGCCAGTCTTGGGAAGAGTCTGATTAGTGTTGTTACGTAGTGTAATAGAATACCTGAGGCTGGGTAATTTATAAAGAAAAAAGATTTAGTTGGCTTATGATCCTGGTGGCTGCAAAGTTCAAGATTAGGAAACTGCATCGAGTGATGACTTTAGCTGCTTCAACTGGAAGGGGATCAGGCACGTGTGTCGGTACTGCTGTGGCACCCCATCACTGCGTGAAAGAAACAGCCGGGACACAGATTGGAAATGCAAATGCTTGCAAGAGGTGGACTTCCCATAGATGCAGGGAAGCCCCGAGTAACCTCTGCCACGGCCTTTTAGTGAAACAGTATACAACCGGTGTGGCAGGTGCCCAGTAATGACATACAAGGGCTACGTGCTTAATGATCACTACATACTCTTTCCCCATAGCTCAACTCCCATCCTGTTGCACCACAGGTGTTCAAAGCATAGCACCTGCTTGCTAATGAGCAACAGATCTTATCTCATTAATGCACTAAGTTCCTTGAGGCTTGTCTCCAGGCTGCAAAACATCTCCATGCCGGCTAGGAGATTGTCCCACTCAAACTAGTGACTGGTGACTGCTTCTACAAGGCTGGTGCTCAGTCTCCTACACATGTGCAAAGAGATCACATAGAAAAGGGGCAAAAGAGAGAAGCTGAGGAAGCCACACACACACACTCTCTCTCTCTCTCCATTCTGCTCTTGAGAGAACAAATCCGTTCTTGCTGAGAGCCATAACTTACCTCCAAGGAAGGGCATTAATCTATTCTTGAGGACCCACCCCACAACCCAAATACCTCCTAGTAGGGCTTGCCTCTCCAGCACCACACTAGGAACTAAATTTTAACATGAGTTTTTTTAGGGGATAAATCACATCCAAACCATAGTAGCCACACTGATGAGGTCAAGGACAGCCACCGGCCACTGGGCAAACCCCAACATGGCTGGCGGCTGAAGTTGACTGGCATCTATGGAGTCTGTCCTTTGGTCCACATGATTACTGAGGCCTCTTCTGCTGAGGGTTTTCATGTGCCATTTGGTCATCATTCACAGGGACATAAGTGTCTTCTCGTACTGTCCAATCTAAGGGGCCCACCCCTACACCTCTTCCCACTCGTCCTTGCCATTGATTTTCAAATCCTGATTGTTGATCCTCCTGAGTCCCTGCCCATCCAGCCAAAATTCCAGAACTCCTCACGAATCCCAGCAGAGCCATATTTCTTGCCATCCTTGAATCCAGGCCAACTTGCCATTGCAATATGCCCATCAGTCTTCTGCCCCCTAGGAAAGCTATCTTCACTATTGTCACTAAGGGTCACCCCCAAGACAGGCCATGGGGCAGCGATACCAGCATATTGTGCAGATAGGCTATAAATCAGGCTTAGGTGTTTTCTGATTCTACGGGCAACTCAAGAGGCCCTAGGCTAGATCGAGGGAGAGGAGCAGGTTTTAAAGGAATCCAAGCCACTTTCTTATGAAACTTACTTATCCCTCCTGGCCCTGACTGAGCTCTTATAGTCAGTTTCCCTGCTGCTATAGCCGTGTGGGTCTGAACACCAAGTTCATGATGGGAAGCTCCGGCCGGGTGGGTCTGAACACCAAGTTCATGATGGGAAGCTCCGGCCGGGTGGGTCTGAA
>NW_003852696.1:202627-214101 GCF_000181295.1 Otolemur garnettii
GGCCGGGTGGGTCTGAACACCAAGTTCATGATGGGAAGCTCCGGCCGGGTGGGTCTGAACACCAAGTTCATGATGGGAAGCTCCAGCTGGGGGCACACCTGGTGTCTCACGGTCAGGAATTCAGCCTCTGCCACAGCCCCGTAGTGAAAAGAAGCTGTTTTTCAAAGAAAGCACAGTCATCTGCAAAAGAGGACACCAATTTGCTGTAATTTTTTCTGGCACTTCCAGAGGCTCCACACAGCATCCTCACTTGCCACGGATGCTTTGGATACCAGTGAATCTGCTGGAGCCTGAAGTCCAAGAAGAAGAGACACCTGCACTGGAGCCTGGGACTGCTGCACAGACTCCTGTGGTCTGTCCCTGCTCAGCACTGGCCACATGGTGTGTGACGCAGGAGGTGGGTCGACGTGACCCTCTCCACTGTGGCACATCTTGCCTCCAGACACAAGGCTGGCCAAAGTTGTGCTCATGGCTGGTGAAGGAGATGCAGCAACTTGTCTTTCCCAGTCTATACAGCTGTGGCGACAGTATTGTCCTGGATAGTCACATGGGTTCTGCTAGTTGGGTTGTGCAGTGCGTGTCTGTCTTCCTCATGCCCTGAGGCCACTCTCCCTGTCTTTGCCGTGTGGGTGTCTCCTAGTGAGCGCAGCCTGCTATGGGTGCTGGCCTGTGCTATCTTCTGGGACTAGCAGTGCCTGGCCCAGGGCATGTGAGGTCAACCCCTGGTGCTCAGGAATAGGGGACAGGCTCTGCCTCTCATCCAAGAGGAAGGAAAGGGATGTCAGGTGCTGACTCACATCCTGTGCCCAGTAATGTGGCCATTTACCTACCTACTTCATCAACTCCTCAATCCTCCTCTCAAAAACAAAACAAGGCCCATATAAGCCTCAGGTAGACGTTACTTTGAAAATTATTACATATCCTATCAAATATCCCTGGTTGAAAGTGTTTGGACTTAAATCAGGACCCAGGTACAATCCAAAATCCACGGTGTCCTCCCCCTTTAATACCTGTACAGGCCCAGGGGAGGGATTGAAGGGGCTGCCTAGGCTTGGCAAGGGGATGGGAAAAGTCTGGCTGAGAGTGGGTCCAGGGAAACCTCAGGACCCCAGGCTGGAGAGACAGCTGAGACTTACCCTGCTGAGGGACATGGTGGACCTACCCCACCCCAACACCTCATTGCTGAGCTGTCCCCACTGGTTTCAGGGGACTCCTCACCCCATGCACAGGTGGGAACACCCCTGGGCTTCCATGATCGCTTACACTGGAAGCCCTGGGCAGACCTTTCCAATCCGTCCCCGGCCTTGTGGGTGGAGATGATGGCCAACTGCCTGTTCTAGACCTGAGCCCTCACCAACCCTCCTCTTGTTGTGCCTCAAGGAATGACAGTTAGGCCTGGGCTCTGGGTGCTGCCATCAGGGATGGGTGTGGGATCTGACATGGCCCACTGACCAGGCCACAGCAAATACTGTTCCCTGGGATTCCAGTCTCATGCCCTCCTCCTCCTTTGTGTGGCCTTGTGTGCAGGGGTAATGCCCTGCTCTGCCAGAGCCATTTGCATCCATGAGGGAAGCCAGGAACAGAGGGATGAGGGCAGGGCAGGGAGAATCCTAGACAAATGGGGCCAGGGACCCTGGGTGCAGTTAAGCAAATCAGTCACTCCCTCTTTGTTTGAGGCATTTGAGTCAGGTTTTCTGTGACCAGAGGACTGCTCACCAAGGTGGTCTGTAATAGACATCTGCATACATGGTCTGGAAGGGTTGGAGGGGGGTGTCCAGCAATCTTACCTCAGCCCTAGATACTGCATAGAAAAGGCTGAGACATTCCATCATAGAGGTGCAACTAAAGTTTTGGAAATGGAATGCACACAGATGTGACTCTTGGAATACTATTAGGGTACATTTCACAAATGAATAATGCATGAAGAAAGCCATTTGGAAAAGAACTCCGACTTCCAAGAATGGTGGCTTAAGATAGACAATAGTTAAAAGTACACATGGGGACAACAACCAAAGCAAGTAGACAACCTACACAATGGGAAAGGATATTTGCATATTTTGAATCAGACAAAAGCTTGATAACTAGGATCTGTGGAGAACTCAAATTAATCCACATCGAAAAAGCCAACAATCCCATATATCAATGGGCAAGAGAGATGAATAGAACCTTCTCTAAAGAAGACAGGTGAATGGCTAGCAAACATATGAAAAACTGCTCATTGTCCCTAATTATTAGAGAAATGCAAATCAAAACCACCCTGAGATATCATCTAATCCCAGCAGGAATGATCCACATCACAAAATCTCAAAACTGCAGATGCTGGCATGGATGTGGAGAGAAGGGCACACTTTTACACTGCTGGTGGGACTGCAACCTTTTTGGAAGGAAGTATGGAGAATCCTCAAAGAACTCAAGCTAGACCTCCCATTTGATCCTGCAATCCCATTACTGGGCATCTATCCAGAAGGAAAAAAATCCTTTTATCATAAGGACACTTGCACTAGACTGTTTATCAGCTCAACTTACAATTGCCAAAATGTGGAAACAGCCTAAATGCCCACCAACCCAGGAATGGATTAACAAGCTGTGGTATCTGTATACCATGGAATACTATTCAGCCATTAAAAACATGGAGACTTTATAGCCTTTGTATTAACCTGGGTGGAAATGAAACACATTATTCTTAGTAAAGCATTACAAGAATTGAGAAGCATGAACCCTATGTATTCAATTTTGATAAGAGGACATTTAATGAACTAGTATATGGTGAAGGACAGGGGAAAGGGAGAGCAGAGAGAGAGGGAAGGAGGGAGGGAGGTGGGGGTCTTGGTGTGTGACACACCTTTTGGGGGCAAGACACAATTGCAAGAGGGACTTTACCTAACAAATGCAATCAGTGTAACCTGGTTTCTTGTACCCTCAATGAATCCTCAACAATTAAAAAGAAAAAAAAAAGAAAGAAAGGAAAGAAAAAAGTAAACAATTAAAAAAATAAGTATACATGGGCTGGGTGCAGTGGTGCACAGCTGTAGTCCCAGCTACTTGGGAGGCTGAGGTGCGAGTATCACTTGAGCCCAGGAGTTTGAGGCTGCAGTGGGCTGTGATTGCACCTATGAATAGCCCCCAAACTCCAGGCTGGACAACATACTGAGAACCCACCTCTAAAAAAGCAAAAAGTAAACAGATGGAAAAAGATACCATGAACTTCCTACCCCAAGGAAAAGGGGTATAGTTATACTGATATCAAATCTGAGAATGTTTTATGGTGAAGACACATTACCTAAAATGACATGAAGGTTGCAGAAGGTTGGACGTGTTAATTGGTTTATATGTAGAGTATTCCATCCAGAGTTATAGTACGTATATGCTCTTCAAGCAGAAAAAGGCCATTGTCAAAAATTGACTGTTATGATCTGAATATTTGTGTGCCTCCAAAATTTATCAGTTCAAGCCCAATATGATGGACTTTTGGGAGGTGGTTAGTGGTGTTATGAAAGAGGCCCCGGAGAGCTCCCTTGTCCCTTCCACCATGTGAGGACACATCAAGAAGGTGATGTCTGTAAACCAGGAAACAGATACTCACCAGACACTGAATCTGCTGGCGCCTTGATCTTGGACTTCTCAGCCTCCAGGACTGAAAGAAATAAATCTGGGCTATTTATAAGATACCTCGTTTATGGGATTTTTTTATAGTAGCACAAACAGATTAAGAAATAGAACAAATACTGGGTCATAGAATAAGCCCAAATTTCAAAAAACTATTCAATATATTTTATATGTTGTATAAGCAAAATACTGGAAGTCAGTAACAAATATATAAGTAGATCATCTTCCTATGCTTAGAAATAAATATTCTCTCAATTATTTAGAAAGACACATTAGAAATTAAGTAATGTTTTGAACTAAACAATGATGATAACCTTGTGGGGTACAGCTAACGCAGTACAGAAAGAGAAATGGAGAAAATGTACATTAAAATTTTATAGAAAATAAATAGTCTGAAAATTAATAAATTAACTATACATATAGCCCAGAAAGTTAGAAGACATATAATCTCAAAGAAAAATAGAATAAAGGAAATAAGAAAGGAAGGGACAAATATTAAAAAATAGATAACAATTATTCAGTGGGGATGATACAACAATAAAGCAGGGAGTCGATTTCTTGATGGCATTACTGAAAATGAAAATGCTTTGGCAACTTAATCAAGAGTGAAAAAAAAAAGCAGGCACAAATCATTCCTATGAAGAATGAGAAGGAGATTATTTTCACTGATTCAGAATGACTAAAGTGCGTAATGACAGTTTATTTTAACCATGTTATGCCAATAATTTGAGATGAAATGAAAATATTCTTAGGAAAAAATCTAATTGAACATGCATACTTGACTCAAGAAGAAATAGAAGTTCTCAGTTCTTCTAACGGTATTGAATCAGTAGTAAGAATATTCCAATGAAGAGCACTGATTCAGAGAACTTCACTGGTAAGAAATTCCAACCTTATACAAAATCCTCCAGAAAACAAAACAAATCTAGAAAATAAATAATGCCTCATTTTATGAAGTTAACATAACTTTATTTTACAAAACCTGACAAGGACAATTAAAGAAAGACAGGAAGGAGGGAATAAGAAAGGAAAAAAGGAAGGGAGGCAGGGTGGGCAGGAAGAGGAGAGACTTCAGCTCTAGCTCATTCAAGAATTTCAATGCAAACACTATAAACAAAATAATAGCACACCGAATTCAGCTACAGATGGATATCAGATAATGGACTGGTTTGGTTCATGCATTCTGAGAATTCAAGACTGTCTTGACATTAGAAAAATTGATGTAATTTGCAATATTAAAAGAGATAAAAATCATCAAAAGATACAGAAAAGCATCGAAATTGTCAAACGGACAATTTCAATAAACCCATTTATGAAAAAAGTAATATAAAGTAGCTTCCTTAATCTAGTGAGAGAATCTTCTAAGAAATCTATAGCAGGCACCATGTTTAGCAAAATGTCAAAAACATCCTTTCCTGACAAGATGCACACTATCTTCCCTTCTGTTGCACGTTGTACTGGAAACCAGCAGGGGGAGTGAGGTGAGGAAAAGAAATGAAATGTATTAAGAATTGAGAAAATAGAAACAAAAACATCATTCACAGACCATAGGTTTAAGTGTGCAGCCAATCACACAAGATATACAGATGTACGAACAGAATCTAGTTAAAAGGTGTAGCAAGTTTACCAGACATAGTTTCAAATATACAAACCTACTACATCTCTACACACGGTGGCCACAAGGTTCCTGTGCACTTTTAAAGTAGCCTGCAATTTAAAATTGCATATGAACTTTATAGCCAGCCTGCCTATCAGCAAATGAATAGAAAAACAACATTTAAGAAGGAAACAATTTACTGTGGCATTCGAAATGTCAGTTAACTAGGGATTCATCTACAGAGATGTCCAAACTATGGGGAAAACTGTACAACTTCATTGAAAATTATTAAAGCCTATTAGTGGGAATGATAGACATTTACGGATTGAAAGACTTAATGTAAAAAATGTCAATGCTTCCCAAGTTGATTGGTAAATTCCACAGGAACTCGTTCAACGTGCAAAAATTCTTGTACTTACTTTTAGGGGGCTAGAAGTGGAGAAGCTAATTAAGAAAAGCTCAGATCCTTCCGATGGCGAAGAGGAGAGCTCTCCTTCCTGGTCATTCCAGCAACTTCAAGGTTATGACCAGAGGAATCTGGTTCCCTCCGTCGCCCACCCAGAAAGACGTCAGCTTGTGGAGTTCCCAATTTAGAGGGCAACCTGGAGGCCCCCAGTCTCCGGAGGCACACCCGAAATCCCAAGAAGGGGGCGAAGCTCCCTGTGCTCCCCGGGGTGGCCTTACTAGGTCCCCCTCCTGCCCTCCAGGCCATCCCGCCCCTCCTCCCCCCCGTTCTGGGTCCCACTCGCTGTCCTTGGCCGCCAGGGGTCGCTGTCCCCAAGTCAGACACGCCTTGAGGGGTCTTAGTCCCCTCAGACAAGAACGGAGACCTGAATAGCAGAAGGGCTACCTGTGACACCACGGGGACTTGAGGCAGGGACAGAGGAGAAGTTAGGGTGGCGGGTTTTTTTACCTCCGAGTGACACTCGCGGGCTGGGCCTGGCCTTCGGGCTTTACCTGGGTTCCCATTTAAAGCCCGAGGGGCTGTGACCCGCGGAAGGTGGAACACACGAGTGTCCACAAGCCCAGGCAGGGCGTGAATGCGGGGAACAGGCTCGCTGGCCATGCATTAGTTCCTGGTAGCAAACCTGAACACAGATGCCGGTCTCTGGAGTTCCCTGGGCCGAGTTTGAGAAGAAAGAGTTGGGACGTCCCAGATGTCACCTCTGTGCATGCGCTGAGCCAGGGAGCTCTCTCTGTTTGACACGGTTTCTGCTCCTGCTCCTAGAGACACATAGGTGGAAAGTCAGAGGAGCAGGGGGTGACCGACATGATATCCATCACGCACATTTGAAAACTAGAAATAAAACCCGAAGAAGAGTCTAGGGTGTCTGCAAGGCTCCAAGGACCCTCCCAATTCTCTCTCCTCAAGTCCCCTCCTCCTTCCCTGGCCTTGGCACTTGCTGTTCCTTCTGCTGGAGGAGCTCATCCCAGGGAAGCTCCAGGCTGGGCCCCACAGTCATTCAGGGAAGGCCCTTCCCCACCATCCAGCTAGACCAGCAGTAGTTACTCTGGCCCCCAGACCCCATTCTTTTCGTAAATAACTCATCACAGCACATACTTTGCTCTGGGTCTGTGTCACCCACTGGCACATTGCTCCAGGGCTTGGTCCCCAGGCCCTGGGCATCGGACCTAATCAATGGCTATGTATGTGGAAAGAGTGGCACTGGGTTTCTGCTGGGTAACCAGGAAGGGAAGGAAGGGGATCTACCCTGATCTGCTGTGTTTTCCTACCTCAGTAAAGTACCTGAGATGGTTGACAGCAGGTGAGCAACTGTGACTTCTGTGTTTGTGTCAACACTCTGGACAACTCCGTAAAGTCCAGAGTCTCCCTTCTACACCTGGTCCTGCCTGACACAGATGGGAGACTCTGGTCTGCACATCCCTCGCCCCTGGTGCCTTCATCCCTGCTGGGGGCTGTGAACCCCACGTGTGAGGGACATGGGGTGCAAGAGCCCCCTGTTCTGCCCCAGCCCTCCTCTGGGAAGGGAACCTGAGCCTGGGCTCAGCAGGGCAGTGGAAACTGACATTAGCTGGAATCTGAGTGCTCAGGCCACAGGGGAGCGGATGAGGAGGGCTCTACCACCTGCTCCTGTGAAAGGAGAGAATTATCCTGCAAGACTCCTGCATCCTGGGACATCCCCACCCCCACCCCTGGGGCTGTCACAGATGTGACAGAGACCTTGCAGAGAAAGGACCACAGTGACCACAAGAGGGCACTGCCAGCGGTGGCTCTCTGGTGTGCATGTGAGTGGTGGTGTGTGGATGAGTGTGTGACTGCGTGATGTGTGAGTGTGTGGACATGTGGGACTTATGTGATTTTTGAGTGTGAATGTTTGTATGAGTCTGTGAGTGTGACTGTGATTATCAGTAGGATGTGAATGTGTATGGGTGGGTGTGTGAATTTCTGAGTGTCGATGTGCGAATGAGTGTGTGTGAATGTGCGTGAGTGTGTGAATGTGACCGTGTGGGCATGTGGGTGAGTGGCCAATGCAGAGAGAACCTCTGTCTACCTACCCAGCATCTGTCGGTGTGGACAGCAGGGCTGCATGGGGCAGGACGCACAGACAGCCCGCACACATCTCCAGGCATTCTCCTTCATCCTTTCTTTTCTGCTTTATTTTAAAAGAATCTTTGTATTGCTTTTCATGATCAAGAGAAAACATGCTGCGTTTGAATAAAACGAAGTGAAATGATGTGTTGTACGATGACTAGCCCAGGAGAAACCCTTCTGCTGGACTCTGGACGTTCTCCATGCTCCTGAACAGAACAGTGGATAGCTGGGTGGCGGACCGCCACATGGTGGGCTTGTAGTCAGCAATGAACATGAGCACGGCATGACCATGAGCGAACATCAAAGACACCAGCCACGTTGAGAAATAAGCAAATCACAGGAAATACACACAGTCTAATGTAATGCAATTGAAGTTTAAATGCAGGCCAAGATCAAAAATAATTTAAGGACACATGCAGAGGAGGTCAAACAGGGCTCAGGATCATCCCTGGGGAGAGGAGCTCTGGCTGCTGGGAGTTGCCCAGACGAGGAACACACAGTCACCATGCACTGTGCTGGGGAGTCCCCTGAACAGAGATGTCACCATCCTCCCTCGACTGAGCTCCCTGGGCACCATGTGGAGGCGTCCTGACTGCCTTCCTGAGACATACCCAAGTGTCCCTGTACAAGTGCCCCACACACACATTCACACTCACAGTCACAACCATGCATGCACTCATTCACACACCCACACACACTATCCACACATACACTCACACTCACATGCTCATACACATGCATTCACACACTCATCCACACTCACGGCACACTTTCACACACATTCACACTCACACATTCATACTAATGATCACAGTCACACACATTCACACAGACTCATATACACATTCATACTGAAAGCCACACACATTTACACACACACAATGACACACCCTCACACACACACGTTCACACTCCCAGACTCATACAGTCATACCCACATGCTCATACACATGCATTCACACACACTCATCCACACACATCCACACTCACAATCACACTAATGATCACAGTCACACACATTCTCACTCAAAATCACACAAGGCACACACACTCATCACACAGTCACACACTCATCCACACACACACCCACTCACAAGAGAGCTACAGCTGGCAGTGTCCTCTTGTGGTCGCTCTTGTCCCTTCTCTGCAAGGTCTCTGTCACATCTGCGACAGCCCCAGGGAGTGTCCCAGGATGCAGGAGTCTGGCAAAGCAATTCTCCCCTTTCACAGGAGAAGCTGATGGAGCCCTCACCCCCTCCTCCGTGGCCTGTCTGCTCAGATTCCAGCTAATGCCATTCTCCAGGGGGAATGGGCTGGGGCAAAAGAGTAGGGAGGCCATGTCCCCCACATGTAGGGTGAACAGCATAGGGGGGACTGGGCTTTACAAAATCATAGACATGCCCAGAGCATCGACACAAATGCAGAAGTCACACATGCTCACCTCCTGTCAGCCATTTCAGGAGCTTTACTGAGGGAGGAGAACGGGGCAGGCTGGGACTCCCTTCCCTCCCCCTCCTCCTCCCCAGGAGAAGCCCAGGGCTGTTCACCTTCTGTCCACACAGGTAGCCATTGATTAGGTTCAACACCCAGGGCTCTGCTTTAGGCCTGGGGACACTACAGGGGCCTCAGGGACCAAGCCCTGGATCAAAGAGATTTTTAATTCAGGGATTCTGGCCCTGTTATTAGCCTGGAAGGCTAATGGAGGTGAAATTCACATCATGTAGGAGTCGACATTTTACAGCGCAATTTGGTGGCATTTAGTATATTTCTAATGTTGTACAACTATCCTCACTCTTACTATTTCTTTCTGAACTTAACAAATTCATTTTTTTTTTATTTTATGGTTGTCACAGTCTGCAACTGAAATAGAAGGAAATACATCAGAATATTCGTAATAGCTTCTCTGGGTGAAGTATGAGCGTGGGATTGTTTTCCTACTGTTTGTTTTCTGTATTTCTCATACTGTTTACAGCCAGTGGTTATTTTGAAACTAAAGACCCAGACCAAGAAACTGTATTTTAAGAGGAAGTCGGAAGACAAACAGGTGATTCTCGCTATGCTAAGCTGACACCTGTGTTTTCATAGCCTCCATCTGGGTCTCCTTGTCTCCACCTGGGACTGAAGTTTGGGGACCTTCTAGATGCCTCCTGAGCCCTGGACCCTCCCTAGCAAGATGGCCCCTGAGACAGAAGAGAAATCTCTTCCAGGCCCCACAAGTCCCTTCTGTGTCACACTTGTGTTTGATAAACTTGATTTTCTTTTGTTTCAGCCTCTCTTTCGGTATATTTTTTGTCAGCAGAAGCTCATGAATTAGAGAGCTGCAGGTTCCCTGGGTCGAGATGTTTTTGCCACAGCAACCTTTTCTCCCTCAGTTTTATTATTTGAACCCTTCTTATAACAATCTTGGGAGAGGTTCGGTGCCTGTAACTCAGTGGTTAGGGTGCGAGCCACATACACCAGGGCTGGCGGATTCAAACTCGGCCCAGGCCAGCTAAACAACGAAAACTCCAACAAAAAATAGCCGAGTGTTATGGCAGGAGCCTGTAGTCCCCGCTACTCGGGAGACTGATGCAAGAATCGCTTAAGCCCAAGAGTTCGAGCTTGCTGTGAGCTGTGACCATGGCACTCTACAGAGGGGACATAGTAAGACTCTGTCTAAAAAAATAAATAAATAAACACCCTTGGGAGAAAAGCTTAAAAAGCTGTAATTCCCCTGCAGTCCTACTACTGTCCTTCTCCCTCACCCTGGTGTTGTATCCTCAACTCTTTGCTCCCGGGTGGCAGTAAACCTCTCTCAGGCCTGGCATCTAAGGCAGGCTCCTGCTCCCGACCCACCCAGTGCCCTTGGGTGAAGCTTCCCGTTCAGGTTCTGTGAACCCCGTAGTTAACCCTTTCTGGGTCATGGCCTCTTTCTGCATAAAGCCCTGGGCCTCTCTCCACAATGTACATTTATGCAGACACTTTTCAGAGTTTTGTGAGCCCCTGAGTTAGATACCCTGGGACACTTCTTTAGCCTCATAACCTCCGGGTCACCCCATTGCAGGGAGGAGAGATTGGGCCTCTTTTTTGTCAGCTCTTCAGACGGGCCTTGGGTCCATCATCGCACCCTTGCTGAGTGCTGTGCCAAGTGCTTTCCACAGTGATCTCACAGAGTCCTCGCACAGCCCTGAAGTAGCTGCCACCACCATCATCACCTCCATAACACAGAGGCGGACACAGAGAGGACAGTCTCACACTTAGGCAAGCAGTGGAGCCAGAACTTGAACCTGGGACTTTCTAGGCTCCAAACTCAGGATCTTGCTGCAAAAACAATGTGACCCAACCCCTGGAAGAGTCCACTCGATGGCCTCCAAGGTCCCTCCAACACTAAGGTCATACTTGAGATGCTCTCTGGGGTTTCTAAAGCATCTTCATGTACATGTGTCTTTCTGGGGTCCTTCCCTGCAGTCTGGAAGGTGGGCAGGGCGGCTGCTGACATCCTGTGGGCCTGTTAAGGGCACAAGCCTTAAGAATATTGAGGAAATGGCCCACACTGAAGTCAGCATCAGAGCAGGGATTGAAACCCAGGGTTTGGATTCAGCCCCTTTACACAGAGCTGCCGGACACCAAGTTTCTGTGCTTCTCCTGAAGAGGATTTACCTGCCTGTCTTTAGGATTTACTTACCCATCCAACCATCCGTCCATTCATTCACCCACTCCTGCACCCACCAATCCAGC
>NW_003852696.1:214121-215933 GCF_000181295.1 Otolemur garnettii
TCCACTCTCCCATCAGTCATCATCCACTTACACCCACATTAATTATCTGTCTCTCCATATCCATTCACACACCACCTGACTATCTATCCACCATGCGCCTGACAGTACACCCCACATCCACCCATCCGTCACTCACCCCTCTACACATCCGTGCCTCCACATGATATCTTCCTTTCTCCCTTCCTCTCCTCCCTCCTTAAAAGTATTTATTCAGAGTCTTGAAGTTACCAGGCTTTGGGCTGGGTGCTGGGGCGGAGATGGAGTCTGGAGACTCGGGAAGGGGCCTGAATCACTTGAAGGCCGCAGATTCTTCCTTCGTCACAGAAGGTCTTGGAAAGGGCAGGTGGGACACGCTGGAAAAGATGGCCACTGAGTTTCTGCCCATTTTGGTTTCAAGTCACAGCACCAGACTTACAGAATTGGATTAAAAATTTATGTTTTTCTAGGGAGAAAATGGAGTAAACAGACAAGGAAGGTGCATTGTCTGGATTTTTTTCAATGACCACAGGTAGAGAGTTTCTTTACATAGATACTATGAATATACTAAAAGAAATGACAGATATACATGAGCTACCAGATCACGCACACCATTCACATCCATCTAATTATATAGGTATAATTAGAATAAACAGTTCTAATGTAGGTACTACAGAGCGAGTTTCTTATAATCACATCTAACCTATTTCCATCCTTCATGGAAACAGATATTCCATTCAGGAATTCATGTGCATTCTCTCCTGCAGTTCCCATTATTCACACTCAAGGTGGCTACCACTGTTATCAACACTGACTAGATCAGAACTTGAGAAGAGAGGTTCGTTGCTAAGGTAAACTGCCACTTCAACCCAGGTCTTCCTACAGCGACCCTGCCCTGACCTGCTACTGAGTTCTTCCTGCCCCGGGAACTGATAACAGCTCTGGCAGTCCATTCTGGCCTCTCCTTCCTTCACAACTTCTGCTGACCTTGACCTGACCTTGTCCCAACTAATCTGCTGCCTTTTTCGGAAGGCTTCTGTCACACTTTGCAGAAATTGCTTCACCTTCTGGTTTGTAGTTGCTCCCTCTTCTATTTTTAACTGTGCTTAACGGGAGTTGCTTTCCTCCAGTCCTCTTTGCTGAGGGCCTGCCGCTGGGTCCTCACC
Organism: Otolemur garnettii; assembly: GCF_000181295.1. Taxonomy (NCBI): domain Eukaryota; kingdom Metazoa; phylum Chordata; class Mammalia; order Primates; family Galagidae; genus Otolemur; species Otolemur garnettii. The sequence continues at coordinate 215,264 of NW_003852696.1, forward strand.
ATCCCTGGAATGCCCTCTCCCTGAATGGGTCTAGCTTCCTGCCTTTGTGTGCTGGCTAGAATTATGACAAAGTTTCGTGGAATTGAGCAGGGCCTGAGACTTTAAGGATAAGACTCCACTCAAGTATTATAGTGGCCCTTCCCATACACAGGCCCCCAGAGAGACAGCTCTCTGTCTGCTCTCCAGCATAACCCCAAACCCTGCATCCTGCCTGCCAAGGGTATAGCAGGCCAACAAGAAATATTGGCTAAATGTTAAGTGAATTGAAGTAAATATTATTATTGAAGAGACAAAAAGCTTCTGTTTTTCATAATTACACAATAAATGTGTAGTTGTTGAAAAGTCAGATGTATAAAACGAAAACCGACTTCATCTGTTGTTCCCCACCACCACCACCACAGGTAGCCCCAGTGACTAGACGTAGGTCTGAATGTGGACGTAGGAACACATGTACACACATGTCACATCCTGTCTGGTGACCTCTGTGACATAATATCATGTTCTAGCTTTTCTACTCAGATCTTCTAATATACCATTTGGGAGGGATCTTGTATTTAAATAAGTTTATTGTTTTGTTCCTGATGATAAAACCAGTACATGTTCTTTGAGAAATCAGAAAACATGGAAAGGCACAAAGAAGGACACAGAACGAACATCTAATCTCACACCG
>NW_003852696.1:216105-221316 GCF_000181295.1 Otolemur garnettii
CTGCAGTGTGTACCCCAAACACATGTCTGCGTCCCTGGCCCCAGCATGTCTCCGTGGTAAATTCCTACAAGCAGAATGATTGAAGTTCTAGGGAAAAATAGAGCATATTCTCAGGCTATGAGCAAATTTAGGGGGACTCTGTGTCTCAGAACTGAAGCCCCTTGGAATCATGGGCTCTTGGGGTTTTGGATGCCAGTGCAAGCTCTGGAACCCCCTCATCCATACATTCTACCCCAGGAACAGACCTGGGGTCTGGGCTCTGGAGCCCTTCCCTGAAGTCCCCAGCCCCAGGGCCCTGCTGACAGTTAGGACCCTGCTGGCTGGTTCTGAGATCCCTTCAGGTGGGCTCTCCAGGATTCCAGGACCCAAGATCGATCTCAGAGTGTGGGAGGAAGACCAGAATAGGGGATAGCATAGGGCCTGGGGTCATCAGGGGCCCAGGATGTGGGGGGGGACTCTGTACCCCCACCTGTGAGCTGTACAAACATCCGGTTGCAGCCCTGAAACTGCTCCAGCCCTCCCAGGCCACACCTGCCGCTGTTTGTCGCCTGTCCCACACCCTGCTGGCCATGAGCTCAGTTTCTCTTCCCTTTATTTCTCTCCTTTTGTCACTCTGACTTCTGGTTTTAGTCAACTCGGAGTTAACTTTAGTTTGGGGATTCCCAGAGGTGGCCAGCTGCAGGCAGTGCCAGAGGAGCTGGGGGAGGTGAATCACCCCCAGTGCCTCAGACTAGCCCTCCCCATGTCCACTCAGGCCTCGCTGGCCCTCCAGGCCTCCCCAGCCAACTATGGTTTCCCAAATGGTCTGGCCTTCGGACCCCTCACAGAACTCCTCCTTGGGTGGAAGGGAAGACTGGAGCTCAGAGAGGGGAAGGAACTTGCCCAAGGTCACACAGCATGTCAGAGGCAGGGCCTGGGCAAGAGCCCATGAGATGACAGCAATGGCTGGGAATTGGTGGCTGTCCCCATGGGCATAGCCAGCATACCCTAGGCGACATCCCGATTAATCCCCAAACCCACCCTGAGGGGAAGACACTGCTGCCATCACCCTTTACACAGATGAGGACATGGACACCTATAGAAGAGAAGCAAACTGCCCAAGGTTAAGGCTGCTGAGGGCCAAGGGTGGGTGGGGACCCTTCCCTGTCTCACCCGGGCTCTGGGCTCCCGCCCCAGTCTCCTCCAGGAAGAACAGCTCTCTGGGTCCCTGGGCCCTTGGCCAGCCTGTGCTCTCTGCCCCCAGCCCTGTGGTAGAGGGCAGCCGCAGGGTCTGCAGCCCTGACTCCACCTGATGCCTCTCCTCCATCCCTGACATGGGGTCAGGGCTGTGGAATGTTGGAGGGAGGTCACCTTACGTGAACATGTCCAGTACCTGTACCTGGCAGAGGGTGGGCTCCTGTCTAGACTTGGCAGGTCTCTGCCTCTACTAGCCTCAGTTTCCCCATTTGTCAGATGGGAGGCCATGGGTTGGTCATTGGAACACCAAACATCTGCCTCTTCCTTGCTCTTTGGGATTTAACTCTTCTAAGCCTCAGTTTTCCTACCTGTGAAATGGGACAGTGATCCTGATAGTCATCCTGGAATCCACGAGTGGCTCAGCCAGACACCCTGTGTCCCTGAGTTTTATAAATAATGTGGGGGTGATAAGGGCACTTGGTGTCTCCACAAACTGTGCAGCTGCCTTTCAGGCTTGTCTGGCTAATAGAGAACCTCAAGGTCTCCATCCCTGGCCTCAACTCTCTGGCTCTGCCTTCTGCAGGGTTTGGGGGCTTGGGACACTCCAGCCCTCTGGCCCGGCCCAACATGTATGTTCATTGCCATGGTCCCTTGTCTACCTTAGAGAAGTCCAGCAGGACCACACCCTAGGCAGACCTCTGCTCACTCCCTCTCCTCCACTCAGTGGTCAGTACCTGTGCCCCTTTTTTCTTTCCTTCCCAGGTCAGGGCCCAGACCTCTGCCTGCTCCTGTGCTCCGTCACCATGGAGACCTGGCCCAGCACAGGGCCCAACCATGAGGCTGAGTCCAAGGACTTTCTGAAGGGGAGCAGGGTGGCAGGCCAGGTGTCATGAGGGTACAGGAGTTTGGGGTCCTCATGACAGAGGTCAGGGTGCTTTGGTGGGGGCCCATGGGTGCTGGCTACAGCCCCAAGGGAAAGGGGCACTGAAGTCACCCCTAGGCCTTTGCTTCAGCTGATCCCCCCAGGACGCCTCCCCTCCCTCTGCCCCCAGCCCTGTGTTCCAGGTCCTCCTGCTTGAGGTTGTCGCTGCCACTGGGCCACCTTTGTTGACCATGAGCACCCCCAAGTCCCCCCGTACCTTGTCCTCTTCCCAGGGTTTTTGTTTGAGGCGTGAGCTCTGGGCTAAGCAGGGACAAGTTCCCCCTGAGCTTGTTGCACCCCCAGGACCCAGCCTGGGCCAGCGTGTACCTGGAAGGCACAGTGGGACGACACCAGGAAATGGCAGCCATTGGTAGGCATTTGGGGTGGGAAGCAGAGGTGAGGGCACATCCTCACCTGCCCACCTAACCCTTCACAGCTTATGTGCTGGGTGATATGTACCATGGCTGTGCATGGCAAGCCTGGCTCCTGGCTTTCCTGGTATCCCTGAGGAATAGCTGGTGAAGTGCCCCTGTGGAAGGGATTTCCCATGTGCAGGGGTGAACCCAGGCCCTGAGGCTGGTACTTCGTGCCCTCCCTGACTTCTATCAGGCCCAGAGCCCTGGAATGTCCAAGTGGAGAAACACAGGGGGTCCTGTACTGGGGGGTGTCTGGTCACCCACTGGACCGGAGGCATCAGACTTCACATCTCTCACCTTCCCATATGCCCGGGGAAAGCTGGGCATAGAATGGGGCTTCCCAGTGTCACAGTGCCTCTCACGATCTTACCTGGGCAGGCCGGGCCTCAGGAGGCCACAGGATGGGTGGATATGTGCATGTCTAGATGGATGGACAGATAGCGAGACATCTGAAGGAGGGACAGACCATGTGAAGTTCTATCCACTAAGGAGGGACCCTGGGAGACCCCTGGTAGCTGGGCCTCCAGGCTCTTTATTATCACCCCAGAGCCTGGGCTCCCAGGGCAGCAGCTGGGAAGGTCCACACTTCCCTTCCCTTCCCTGTCCTCAACCCAACTCCCTAAAGAGTCCAGGGTCTGGGGCCACAGGTGGGGTGTGACCCACAGTGTCCCATGGCCAGCCTGGCCAGCCCTGCCCACCCCAGTCCCCTCGGAGCTCCCGGTATCTGTCTGTGCCCTGCAGTGGGTGTAGTTCTGTGCCTGGTGTTTAGAACAGTTCCTAGAGAGCCCTGAGGAGGGGGCAGGACCTGCGTTAAGAGAAGATTCTGACCCAGAAGATGCCCCTTCTGACTGATTGACTGTGGTCTCCAGACACTGCCTCACTCAGGCCCAGCTGGGGCACTTTGGTGCTGGGACACAGGCCCCTTCTCCAGTGAGGCTAGTGGAAACTTCCAGAACTGGAGTCCACCCACACCCCACCCTGGGGAGAGTGGGACACCTGCTGCCAGGGCTGCAGCCAGGCGGAGTTTCCCAGCTATTTGGGGCCTGAGGGACTCTTGGTTTCACCAGGCCAGCTGCACTGGGGTGAGGTGCCAGGGACCACAGGGAGCCCAGTGGGGATTGGGGGTTGGCCTGAAGCCAGCTGGTTTGGAACAGCCCGATGGTAACAACAACCAACTGTGGAAAGAAAACGTCCATTTCCATCCAGGGGGTGACGTTGCATTTCTATCAACCCAGCTGCATAGAGGGGAAACTGAGGCCGAGTCTGAGCCAGCAGCTCCAGCCACAGAGGCCTGGCCTAAGTCGGGGCCCCTTGGCCCTCGGCTGCCTCCAGCCCCTGCCCCTGTGCCTTTGCCCTTCATTTCTCCACAGCAGGAATTGGGTCGGTCACGGGTCTGTTAGGTTCCCTTCCATCTTCCCAAGCTCTCTGAGCCGCTGTGCCTGCCCTTCCCTGTATTCCCACATGTAGCTGGTCATCAGGAAAGAGATCCCAACGTGTGACTTCACCCTGTGCAGCGTCTACACTGGGCCCATCCGCACTGCACCATGGTCCACACTGGAACTGAGCTGAAGCCCCTAGGTGACCAGGCCCTGAGAACGGGGCTCACCTGGCTGCCCTGGGTCTCACCCTCCCCAGTCTCTCTGGCAGCACCTCCAGGCCCAGCACCCCTTCCCTCTGGGAGCCACTCTCTGCTGCCGGCCTGTGTGGCCTTCCTGTCCTCTGAGGGAGCCCAGGCACCTGTCTGGCTACTGCTTCCTTCCCTCCTCCCTGGACTGTCCGGGAGAGGAGTGTCAGGGGTCCAGGCAGGGGGGCCCCTTCAGCCTGCAATGGAGGAGACTCAGCCCTTTCTCCTCCGCCGTCTCCATGGTCAGGAGCCCCTGACGTCTCCTCACACAGGCCGGGTGCTGGGTGGCCAGGGGTGGCCCATCCTAGCAGGTACCTGGGTGGCCCGGGCTCCAGTGTCTGGAGCAGCAGCTGGCACAGTGGACACTCAGTGGACATCGGCCCCACATGAGAAGCAGGAGGGGCAGCCACATTGGGGCTGTGGATGCGGCGATAGGAAGAGGGTTACTGGGGGGAGGGGCTGTGTGGAAACAGAGGTGTGACCTGATGGGTCATCCTAGCCATGCGTTACTCTGTCCCAGAGTAGACACAGGGGCATCTGAGGACCCCAGCTCTGTGACGCTGGCTGTGGAAGTGACCCAGACCCTCCCCGGCTCCTGCTCTTGTTGCACCGGGACATTTTCCTCGAGTCCCGCGGTTTCTCTAGGAACAAGGGCTTCCCAGAGGACCTGTCGCTTGCTGGTCCCTGCATGCCACAAGCTGTGCAGCAAATGGGGTCAGGGTCACCTCTGGTCTCTGATGACTGGGCTGGAGTGAACTCATTTCCAGGGGCTTAGGCCAGGGCCCATGTGAGACGAGGGACCCCATGGTGACCACTTCGGTGTGGCCCTGGTGAGGCTGTCCTGGTGGCTGCTGGCTCCCATCATAATGTCCAGTATGGCTGACCACGGGGCCTAGTGGCAGGGCTTTTGCTCCCTTCTCCCCACCACCTCATTCTAACACAACATGAAGAGCCTCATTTGGTCACTCAGGAAACAGTTACTCTGAGCTTAGGCTACCAAAATTCATCGTCCAGACTGGGCCCTTTCTGGAAGTTGAAGGGGAGCTATTACTAAACCCACCAGGACGAGATGC
>NW_003852696.1:221396-222159 GCF_000181295.1 Otolemur garnettii
TGCTATTCTCCCAGGTGACCACAGAGGAGAGTAGTCCCCTCAGATCACCCCAGCAAGAGGGAGCCCTCATGCTCCAGTCCCTATAAACGTCTGGGCACAGGGGCCTCTCCAGCACTTTACACAACGAAGTGTCATTGGAAAAGGCCCAGCCTGCCCTGCCCCCACTGATCCTGGTTAGGGATGTTTCAGGAGCCCCAGGGATCATTGCATGTCAGGTGTAGAGCTAGGAACCTTGTTCCCCACACGTCTCACTCAGGAGTGATGAGGAGGGGCTTGGATTCAAGGTCCTGACACGGGACTCCTTCAGGCCGTGGAAGCCTCATGTTGGGAGTAGACCCCCTGGGTTCGGGTGCAGAAGGGATGCAGATAGCATCTGGGAACCCCTGCCCTAGAGAGGAGACAGGCAGAAGACTCAGAACATGGCCACAGGTGACAGAGACCCCAGAGAAGAGGTTGATGTGTCAAGAAGGAAGGGAAAATTCATCAACATTGTGCTGGGCCCATGTTTAAACAGTGGCGTTATAAGTGGACAGTGACTAATTTGCTATACCCTTGAAACTAGGCATTTGGCAGTGGGCAGGGAAACTTGGTTCTCCTTGGATCTGGTTGTTTTATTTTGGGGCATCTGAGTCTGATTTGCTTGTTTCCAGCCCAGTGTCTGTGTTCTTGTGAGAGCAGAGGCTGAGGACAAACCCACACTTCCCACTGCAGCCGCGCTCAGGGAGCACTGTGGAGTGAGGACAAGGATGTCATCCTCCTACCT
>NW_003852696.1:222726-241737 GCF_000181295.1 Otolemur garnettii
TTAAATCTTATCCTATGTGAAGGGAGATGTTGTGCTCCATCACATGTTCCTGGGTCCAGCACCAACCTTGGGGACTTGAGCACGGGTGGGGGCAGTGGTTTCTGCTCATCGCCCCCCCAGCTCTGATATCCAGGGCAGGGGTGCTAGGCTTCTTACACCAGCACACGGCCTGGAGTTGTGTTCATGAGGGTTCGTGGAATGAATAACATGGAGGAGCCATGGAAAGAGCTTGGGACCCAGGGCAGTCACCTCCTCTCCAATTGGAACCTCAGTTCTCTCATCTGTGAAATGGGCACACATGCACCTGCACCTGCCTGCTTCATGGACTCAGAGGATCCCCTCATGTCCCCTTCTGCCTGCTTCTGATACTCACTGAATCAAAAGAGGCTGAGCAGCCCAGCCACCCCCCAAGTCACAGGGTCCTGTGTATACAGCCCCTTTTCCTGCCCAACCAGCACAAGAATGGCCCCCTCAGGAGGGAAATGTGACCTTGGGTTGTGGGCCCTGGATCCTTCTCTGTGCTGCCCTGAAAACCTGTGGAATTCTGGCAGGCTTGACCACCTCAGTCTGCCTCAGGGAAGCGGGTGACCTTGGGTTGACCTTGGGTTGGGGGCTGGGTGCCTTCCTTCTGCACAGCCCTGATTAGCTGTGGGAGCACAGCATGCTGCCTCCACTCTAGGAACTTCTGTCCCTTCATGTGCAATGCATGGGGCGGGGTGGAGAGGCAGTATTGATGGCCACCTCCCAGGATGGTCTGTGATCACACCAGGAAAGGATGTCAGACACTAGCACAGAGCTCTCCTGGAACTGGCACTCAGCCTGTGGTCACCATGGTGACAGGTGGTTACAGGGTAGCAGGTGAGGTGACATCAGCAGCAGAGCTGGGATCAATTCCACAGTAACGCAGCAACCATCAGGGGCTCAGCAGTGCCCGGCCTAGCACCCTGCTAAGCCTCTGGGGGTGCAAGGTGGGTGCAGCCCCTATTCCCAGGGCCTGCCTGCCTCCAGGAGGGACTTGGGACTATGGGCTTGTGCTCGGGGGGCCACTAGGAAAGCCAGGTCAGCAGCCTGGGTGGCCATCAAGGCCGAGTTACGGAAAGGCTGAGAGATTGTCCTAGAAATGAACAAGGAGCCCCTTTTACCTTTCAGCAGTGTGTTAGTTACACAGTCAGTAGAAGAGGTGCCCCTGGAGGCCCTGACGGGGCAGCACTGGGACATAGGGGCAGGGTGCAATAGGAACGAGGCCTCAGGGGCTTGTCTTTGGAGTGGGTGGATGGGTGAATGAGGAGATTCATGATGGGAGAATGGTGTGTGTTGCTCAAGTACCCCCAGAGGTCAAGGGAAGGAGGACTGTGGCAGGTGCAGAAGAGAGCTGGCATGGCCTGAGGCAGGCAGGAGGGGCCGTGGAGCCCCGGAAGATGTCCTGTGAAGGGTAGGAGAGAAGGCGACATCCCAGATGGGTTCTTGGTTGGGAGAATGAGTGAGTGGCTTCAGGCCAGAGGGACAAGGAGCCAATTTCAGGGCTGGAACTGAAGAGTCACAGTGGGGTGTCTGCTAGGTGTGGGGTGAGGAATGGGGAAATGAGTGAGCTCCGACATGCCCCGCTGGGGTTGGGGTGTGAGTGAAGAGGTTCCAAGGCCGTAGCCTGGTGGGAGCCAGATGCTCTGCTCTGGGGGGACCCAATGCCTTGGAAGCCACATGGTACCCACTAACTAAGGGAGGTCAGAGGTCAGGGACCATGCCAGAGTGCCCCACACTGCAAGGTTAGGGGGCTCCTCATCAGTCCCTAGGGGTTCAGGGTCACACACAGTTCCCCCATTTTTTTTTTTTAATCAGGGGAATAAAGTCCTGGAGAGTTTGTCAGGCCATAGGTGGATCAGCTTCAAGCCTGGGCCTTTCATTTCACCCTGGGTCAGTTCTTCCCAGGAGGATCACATCTGTGGTCCCAAGTTGACCTTCACACTGAGAGGCTGAGGCCGACAGATGGTCAGCCAGACTCTCTGAAAGAGATGGGTGGGGGTCTCCGAGGCACCCCTGGCTGCTGGCCTGGGCTTCAGGGTAGAGGCCACCCTTGCTGCTGTAGTGGGCTGGCAGCACCAGGTCTGGGTCCTGACCTTAGGCCGGGCACACACCATCATTTGGGAAACCACATCTGATTGGCAGCTGGTGATCTGGGAGCTGGACGTAGCTGGGGTCACCAGCGACCCAATCATCATTCTAGCCCCAGCATCAACCTCAGCTTCTAGGGCTCTGCGAGGAAGGGGGCGGCATGGTTTCACATGGCATGGTTTCCATGTGACACTTATTTACCTGTCACAATGGTCACAGGTAAATGGAACACCATAAGTTTTATAGAGGGGCTGGGGCCGGGGGAGGCTGGGGAGGGAGGTCTGAGAGGACCAGATGTTCTCAATAGCCCCACAGCCTGTGTGTGCTGGGGTGGCTGCTCCCTCAAAGGGCATCTGTCTATCTTAGGGCCTGAGGGTTGCAGAAGTTAGGTCCCCTCCACTGGGTGCCTCTTCCACCTTCTCCTGGACTTCAGAGACTCCTTATGGGGAAGCAGATGCTCTCCCAGAGGAAATGGGAGCCCCATAAGGGGAACGGTGAGAAAGAGAGGGGTGGGGTGGGCTAAGAGGGGCTCAGGAGAGATGGAGGGGGAACCAGCCTAGAGTCCTTGAGGGCTGGATGTGTGCTGTCCTGGCCTCTCCCCTGGGAGTCTCACATGTCACCACTCGACAGCCACCCTGTAGCACCTACCGTGCTCAGTGCTGGGACCAAAGAGGACCATGGTTCCCTTTCCCAGGGCCTCAGACTTGGGGTTCTGTATGTTCTGCTCTCAGGATTCCTGGATCCTGAGAGAGCATCTGGGATTGGAGTGGGAGGACTGGGCTAGAGAACAACCTACAGGGACTGACCCCCCCAGCCGTGGGCTAGACCTGGAACCAAGACTGGAGACATTCTTCTGGCCTCTGCCCTGAGTACCCCAATCTTAATATGTATAAAAAATATATATAATATATGTATACATAACATATATAATATATGATAAATGTATATGTAACATATATATAAAACATATAAAATATATCATAATGACATACATATTATATACTATACTTATGTATTTTTTTGAGACAAGGTCTCATTCTGTTGCCCAAGCTGGAGTGCAGTGGCCTCATCATAGCTCATTGTATCCTGAAACTCTGGTCCTCAAGCTATCCTCCTAAAGTGGGATTATAGGTGTGAGCCACCACACCTGGCTGATGCCAAGTTTTGACACTGAGGAAGGGGAAGAGGCATGAACCATGAGGAAACTGGGCCCTCCAATCCAAAGCCCCTGTCTCCCTCCATCTGTCTTTGGCACGGGTAACTCTGTCCCCTTGAGCTGGGCCACAGGTCCTGGGTCCAGTGGGCTCTCAGCTCTCCTGTGAGGAGGCTGGACAAAGTGGGAGGGCCTGGCTGCATGGGCATCTGGGTTCAGAGTTCAGATCTGGAGTGGATAGGCCTGGGTCTGAGTCCTTGCTATAGCCCGGAGCAGGTCACCCAAGGTCTCTGGGTTGAGAATCGTAACAGGATCTTGCTTCAAGGGCACACTGAGAGGTAAGATGTGGAGAGAGTGCTTATCCACAGAGCACCTGAGGGAAGGAAATGCCTCCGAGCTATGGCTAAAATCATAGTCCCTTTTCTGGGTCTGAGAAGGAAAAAGGGCCTTAAGAGACCAGGGACTGAGAGGGATGGGCTCAGGTTGGAAAGAGCCCCAGAAATGGCCCAGACCTGACTGGACAGGACACAGAGAAACAGGAAGGAGAGTTTTCCTGAATCCCCGGAGAGCTCGAAACAGCTGTGGTCATCTGAATAAGGGTCCCCCAAGAACGGCTGTGTGCCCATCTCAGAACCTGTCGATGTACCATGTTGTGTGGCCATGGGACTTTGTTAGGAAGACTCAGGTGGGAGATTAGCCTGGATTCTTTGGATGGATGGGTCTGAGGTGGGGTCTTTAGAAGGAAACAAGAGAGGCAAAGGGTCAAAGTAAGAGAAGGAGATTTGCGGGTGGGGATGAGAGGGACAGAGAGGAAGAGGGGTTTGAAGATGCTACATTGGTGGCTTTAAAGACAGAAGAAGGGGTTGTGAACCAAGGGATGCGGGTGTCCCCAAGCAGCTGGAAAAGGCATGGAACTGTATTCTCCCCAGAGTCTCCAGAAGTGGGTGACTCTGCCAACACCATCTTAGCCCCTGGGACTCAGTTTGGACTTCTGACCTTCAGACCCCAGAGAGAATAAATTCACACTGTTTTAAGCCTCTAAATTGACAGTCTGTCACAGGGAGTTCATATAGGAGCTGAGGGATACACAGCACCTCCCCACAGTGACACAGGCCTGACAGCTGCCTGTGACCCCACACCTCTGTCCCTCACAGAGCAGTGGAAGGGCCAGAGCCCCACGCCTGAGGACTGGGGTGGGCCTTGCTGTCCTCCCTTTCCCCATGCCTTCGTCTTGGAGAGCGCCTGGAGCCTCAGACTTGGGAGCATCACAGCCATCCCCACCCAGGGCCTGGTTTTCCAGGTGAGGCCCATGATCAAATAGAGAAGTGCTGTTAGTAAATAGCTCCCACCCCGGGAAGACAGCAGGCGACTGTGCTGCACACTTGTACAAGGCTGGGGCAAGAGTGGGGGACAATCCAGGGGTCTGGGGACACCCAAGGGGACATCAGGCAGGGGTGGGAGTTGCTTTGTGTCTGTGGTGGGTGCAAGGTGCTGAGAATTTATATCAAGGACCTACTCTGGATCCAGAGGCAGAAGTTGGCTGGCTGGGACCCCCAGGGTAAGTCAGTAGACTGTTCCTATGTAAACACTGCTCCCCCACCTCCCACCAACCAGTCATGGTGACCACTCTGAGGACTCCCGTGCAGGAGCAGCTGTGAGCACTTCCATGAGCTGGCTGATGGCCATTGCCATGTCCTGAGCCTCCTGGGAGTGCACATTTTTCAGAGCCCAATTTCCATTAATCCTGAAGCATCTGGTAAAACACGTCCTCACTTTTTTTTGAGACTGAGTCTCACCAGCCACAACGCCCAGCCATTTCTTTGTTGCAGTTGTCATTGTTCAGCTGGCCCAGGCTGGGTTCAAACCTTCCACCCTCGTATGTGATTGGAGCCGTAACCACTGTGCAACAGGAGGTGAGCCACTCACTTATTTTTTTTAAGTTTAAAATTTTCTCTTTTTAAAATATTTTAAAATAAATAAATAAAACTCCATCCCGTGCTATGGCCCTTTCCATTCCCTGACATTGATCTGAGGAGAGAAGAGGTATCAGCGGAAGGCCCTCCTCACTCTCTTCCGCCGCTTCTGTCTGGCTTCTCCCTTGGATACTGTGCTGTTAGGCTCAGAGGCCCCAGGGCCAAGCTGAGGTGTTGCAAGAAATTCCTGTTGGACATCTGGCCTGAGGGTGCTTGAAAGATGCAAGAAATCCTGAAAGTCAGCAGGAAGAGAATCCAAGGTGGGTCTCTGTTACCCACGGTGCCAGGGAACTGGGAACCAAATGAGATGTGATAAGGGACCTGGGGAGATTCCTGCACATTGGCATCCAGCCCACTCTGCAAACACAAGACACAATTGGCCAAAAACATCAGTTTAGAGCACATATGAGATTAGAAGTACAAGTCCCTATTTCTAGAGGACAGGAGAGTAACTGTGATGTCACATACCTTTCCCTCCATCTAGAGGGATCAACATGCTTGACTGCCCGAAAATCTCTTTCCGCAGTAGGCAGCCTATTGCATTCAGCACCGATCCGGCACGCTTAGGTTCCCGGTCCATTTCGAACCTCCTATGCTTTCCCTGGCATGGGCTGTACATGGTAGTAGTCATTACCTCCTCAAGGTCATCTTGTAGCTTGGACAGAGCCTTATTCACTGATTGGCTCAGCTCATTCTCTGTCATTCTCTGTTATTCCGCCACCGTTCAGCATTGCTGACAATGTCCCATGTTTCCCATAACACTTTGAAGACCTCTTCAGTCCAGAGATGGTGATTTTTGTCAGGATGAACCATCACTACCAGCTGTCTATAAGCCTTCTTCAGTTCACTATCTGATGCTGTAGCTTTAACCCCTAGCACATGGAAAGGGTTTAGTTCAACCTCAGGAACCCCAGCCATGGTCAAGAGTCGAGCCACTTCTTCTTCAGGCTGGCGGTAGCTCCCAGTGGCTACAGGTGTATTCTGCTGCCTAGGAGTCCTCTGTTTGAACCAAGGCAACTCCACCTGGCCCCACTGAACTATTCTTACCAGCTGCTGCCATGGCCTCTCTCTCAACAGGGTCAAGCAAAGCTGCCAGGCAGGAAAATCCAGCCAGGAAGAGCCAGATGGCCTTATCCTGCCAGCCTAATCAATCACCCAACCCCACCAGAGACCACCAACCCAACTATAGACATCCCCAAAAGAGGGCGAGAGCCAGGAGCAGCAAAGCACCCAGTAGCCTAAGAAAGTGGGCTGCCCTATAGCAAGAGTAGCCTAATAAATAGCCCTGCCCCATAGCAAAATCCCTGCTTAGAAATTAGAACATCATCTGGGCTCAGCGCCCCGTCACCCAGCCCTGACTCCCTCCCAAACTCAAAAAAGATCACTGCTTTTCAGCTGCCTGCATGCATAGAAGAGATGGCCACAAGTTTCTACAGACTCTCCCACCAATATCAGCAGTTCAGTCAGCCACCAGAAGCTGGCCTGTCCAAGCTGGCCTGTCCTCTGCTCCCCACAATCCCTCTGCGCTCAACTGCTCATTTTGTTTCTAGCCCAACTGATCTCAACCAGGGGATCTAGGGTCTCAAGTCCACCCTCGCCAGCATCCTCCTTGGTTGGAAAGCGGTGCTCTTTGCTGTCTCCAGGATGGGGGTTTCTTTCCACTGGACACATGTGAAAAATCACTAGGGAACTTAAGAGATTCCTGATCATCGTATTCCTCTTCTAACTCCTCATCTTCCTCTGGAGCTGGACAAGCACAATGGAGGCAAAAGTTGTTGGAAGAGCCATTTCCTCCATCAGAGTAAGACCCTTTAGGGATTCCAGGGGGTTCCTGGCAGTTACAAGCAGATGGAATGAATAGAAATAAGGGTTCCCATCTTCCTGGCCTCATTCTCTCTTGAGAGTTCCTGATCCACTCCTGACTCATCTGCTGAGATGCCTCACTCTAATCAGGGGTCTTCCATCCCTAGGTGATCCCAGACCTCTTGGGGGACCAAGGCTTGGATCTGACCAGTGGGCTGTGTTTGGGGGCTATGTGTACTTAGGACCAGAGCACTCTGTGAGGGAGTGGGGACTATTAGGAGCAGTCTCTGCTGGGTCCCTGAGTCTTCAGAATGAAAGTATTTAGGGTCCTGAGGGAGGCATCACCACTGTGGTGGGCACTACACAAGCTTCTTTTTCCAGGGTTCTTCTGGGCCATGACCCCGGGGCTTCTTGAGAGTCTTAGGTCACCGCCATCAAGGTAAGTTCTGATGCCTAAGAGTGGCAGTAACTCCTCCCCCTGGAGCAGCTGGGCCTGGGGTCAGGTAGCAGCTCCCCTGGCCACCAACACATCCTCACTTTTAACTATGACAAGACATCTAGCTTCAGCCCAGAGGACACCAAATTCCCTCCAACAAATGCTTTATTTAATACCATAGAAATTACAAAGCTGCTATTTCCCTCCTCACTCTGGTTTCCAGGGAGCTCAAAGTTTATCTTTGGCAAGTGTCTGGAGCTTCCTGGCAGATCTTTGTGTGAGTTTCCTTGGGCTTCCTCCTATTCCTCTTATATCTCTGAACCTGCTGTTGGGGGGAAAGTCCAAGTAGGTCCCAAATTTAAGAGCTCGTGAAGTCATCAGTGCTAGAGTGTCCTGAGCAGCCCAGCTTTCAGGAGTGAGAGGGAGCAGCAAGTGTGGACAGGAGTCTGGACTCAAAGCAGGATTTCCAGGCTGAGGAAAGAGAGGACTCAGGAAAGACAGAGGGTCCTGACATGAGGGCAGAGAGAGTGGGCATATCTGGAGGCTCTAGCCATAGACAGCTCCACCCAGGAAGGAGATATAGAGTGGGAGGCTGGGGCATAATATGGAAGGAAAGAAAGGGGCTGGGAGAAGGCGGAGGCGCTGATGTCCTGATGTCCTGATGACCAGACTCCTCTGGTCCTGGCCTGTATTCCTGGAGAGACTTGAGCCTCTCCCTTGGTCTCTTTTTTCCACTGGGTGCCAGAATTCCCACCAATCCCCACTGAGAACCCAAGGAAAGTGCCTAATTAAATATGCGATAAGAAATAATGAGATGGAGCAGGTTTTGATTGGCAGTGAGGGTATTTATTGAGGGTTTCCAATAAATTCCATCTGCTTTCCAATTTATTGAGGGGAAGGGCTGGGATGACCTGGGTGGGAAGAGCAGGGGAGAGAGGGGAAGAAGAGACTCACCTAGAGTGGTCAGCAGGGTCCCACTGCCAAACACAATCTACTGTGACAGAGGCTCATACCAAAACTCCTGGCTGATACTCTCCATCCCCCACCTGCAGCTGTAAGGGAGGAAGCCAAGTTCTTCTCCCAGGTGGTGTCTGCTCAGCAGGGAGACCACAGGGCCCTGACCTTCATCCTGAGGATAAAAGGATGGGTGACAGCATCCTGTGACCCACAGCAGGATCCCTGGAATCCCAGGGCCCCTAAGGAAGTCAATGTTTGAATTGAGTTTTCCCATGGACCACCTGCCAGGAACAGGAATGGGTTCACTGGAGGGCATTTGCATCAGTAAGGAGTGAGTTTTTGAGGAAAAGAATAGTGGTTTCCTCCTGGCAGAGCTGGTACATGCATGGTCTCCTGGTGAGACTATGGGGTAACATCAGGATGTCCTCCACCTTGCAGGGAAGGGCAGGTTTCCCTGGAGCAAAGCTTCCTGGGAACTTCTCTAACACCTAGCCCCTGTCTTCACCGGTGTCAGTCCCACCTTCCCTACAGCTTTCCTACTTGTCATGGGCCTATGGGAAATGCCAGCCTCATCCTGCAGAGTATCCTGGGTAGCATCCTTTGTGCCCCTCCATCTAGTCTCATGCTTGGTGCATCAGGTGTGTGGTGGCTGCCTTTGCCTCTTTCCAATGGGACCTATTAGCAGCCTGTGTTCTCCAAACACCACTTCCTACTAGAGGGAAGCAGGGTCACTGGCTGGTCCCAGGCCTGGGGCAGGAAAGGGATGATGAGGTAGAACATTTTGTCATCTGAGAAATCTGGAGCCATTAAGGTCCCCTGGAATCTTGTGAGGCATTCCAGGAGCCACCAAAGAGGCTTCCAGTGGGCAAATGTCCATGTTCTGTCATCACCACATCACAGTGGATCCCACATGTCATGCGCCTGTAGGCTAGAGTTCACATGGCTCTGCTTTCAGCTGACACATTCTGCACAATGGCTGGGCACCAGAGCATAAGTTCATAAAGTGGTAAATGAAGGGAGGAATCTCATTCTTCTTTTATTCTAGACCATGAAACATACTTCTGGGTGAATAAATTGGAGCTGCAGGGCCTTCCATCCCAGACATAGCCCTGATGAGAAGGATCTGAACGGAGACATTGATCTTCCTGCTCATTGGAGGAGCAAAGTAAATGACCATCCAACTCAGCTCACGTCATGAAAACAATGATAACCCAACATGGTGCCTTTTGTGGAGAAAGCCAACTGTCCTAGGACACAGTTTTGTCACAAAGCCACACCGAACTCAGTCAATCCCTTCTGTGTAAGAATCACTTTGCACAGAACCCAAGAGAAGCCCTCAATTCCTCCTCGGGGAGGCCCAGGCTTTTTCCCGGCCGTGGCAAGGTCCTGGGACCAACTGATCAGCTCCTGTTGTGAAAGGAAATCAAAAAGTGATTTGGGAGAGATTCCTGCACACTGAAACAGGCCTACGGAACCGTCACTAATCACAATTTCTATTTAGTGAATCCTTATGTTAAGGAAATTAAAAATCACAAATGAATAGCACTACTAAAAAATAAGTAAAAAGGTACACAATAATATTTATAAGACACTTGATGAGACCCTGAAAAACTATTTCTTATATCAAGAAATTATTGATTCTTTCCATTTGAATTCATAATGACTTTTGCATTTGCTTTAAAATGTCATATGAGGAAGGGGTTATTCTCTTGTGGGTGGGTCAACAATATCTGAAAACTGGTTCATTTGTGGCCTGGGTGATGGGATCACTGGGGTCATTACTGCTCTTCTGGTTCCCTAGTTTAGTGTTCAGAGATCGTAAGGATGAAGGTGATAAAAACACGGAACAAAAGAAAAAGGAGTATTGAATCATGGGGCAGCCTCAGGGGGAAGGTAGGTGGACCGAGCACTGTGTTCAGCTGGGCCCGCCATGTGAGGCAGAACTGGGATCTCTCCTCTCCCTCATTTTCCCATCTATGAGGTGGTTCTGTGGGATACAGATACTCTTGGACCTCTAAAACTCAATGTAAATCAAGGCTTCGATTTGGGGAAGGGGTGGCTGAACTCAAGATCCTTTCTGTTTGCACCGCTGTGGATGAAGCACCCTGGCCTTGCAGTGCTGCTCCTGGCCTGGCCCTGTCCCTGGTGAGCTGGAGGCACCAATGGGGTACCACAGACTGATGAGGAGGGCTGAGAACTCCTCTTCCCAAGGCCCTGGAACCCACCATCAGGGTCCCTGGATGAGTTTGTCTGACATCAAGCTGCAGGTGCACATGATTAGGGGCTGAGCCATGGAGGGGGTCCTAGTGGGATGGGATGTCTGGGACAGCTAAGTCCTCATGCCGGTATCTCTCGAGACACACCCATCCCTGTCCTGACCCCTGTGGCCTACCTGACCTCCTCTGAACATGTCTCTGATGCACCTTCTTTGGGACAATCATTGCATGACCAGATTGTGCCTGTGTCAGAATCCTTTCTCCCTGAACCCAGAATAGCTGAGTCCTCCCCTTGAACTGGCTGCCCATTGCCAGCTCCAGCCATAACCAACCATCAAACTCTATCTGGAGGCCTGACTTTAGAAGGGGAAACTCTTTGGGGTTGTAATCAAAGCCCCATGCTAGTGTTAACCTTGAACTTTACCCTGATGCCATGCGCATATGAGCACACATCAACCACCCTGTGTGCCTCAGCCTCCCCTGCGTCACAGCACTAGTGTCATGAACCTTAATGGCTTGCACAACACTGTAGGGCTTCCTGCATTGGCTGGGAGAGCCAACAGGGTTCTGGACTTGTTAGGTTCTGTAACATTGTTTTCCTATCGCAGGACTTGTCAATGCCTTGGTTTGGCCACTCTGCAATGTGAAAGGCTGAGATATGCACCCTTGAGTTTCATTTTGCAGACCTTTGCAGGACTTGCTGGTGACAGCACTGCCATGGAATACTCACCTAATAAACACTCTCAAAATTGTTCCCTTGAACGGACAGGGATTGCCAAACTCTATTCCTGCTGAGAGGGACTTCTTCCTCCCTGTTTCTTTCTCCCTGTTTCTACCTCCAGCCAATTACTGGGATTCTTGGATCCTCTTCATTTGCCCCCATTCCCTTCACAGAGCCACCAGCCACTATTCTTTCCTTCTAACTGGGACCCTCTCCCTTGTGAGGTGGGTAATGACAGCATCCCAGAGACTGCTCTGCAGGGACAACTTCCTGCTCTGATCAAGGTTCCCATGACCACAGGGAGCTCACCCAGGTTGATGGTGGGTGTGGGGATCTCACTGGGTATTTTCAGCTCAGAGACATGAAGAGACACTAAAGGCATGTTGGGTGATGCTGACACAGGTGTTTATTTTAAAAAAAGGTAGAATCAGGGAGGGTGTGAGATTCTCCTAGTCTGAGCCACCTGAATTTTTCCCATCCACACTGAGAATTTGGAAGGTTGAAAATTATGTTTGAGATGAGAAATAATTACATGGAGCAGGGTTTCAGTGGAGATATTTATTGAGGGGTTATAAGGTGCATGGGGAAGGGCTGGGACAACCTGGGTTTGAGGGGAGACGCCCCACTCCCCAGGATCCTGTAGCTCCAGGTCCCTGTGGCTGGGTGGGGGCTGGGACCCTAAGCACATTCTACAGGGGCCACTGTCTTCTCCTCCATCTTGCCCTTGTGTGTGACCTGGCAGCTGAATGTGTTGCCACTTCTCCACTCGTCAGTTTGTCAGGCTCATGTAGCTACTGGCCGTGTACTTGCCCTTGCTCTGTTTCGAGGGCTGGGTGGTCCCCACACCCTGGGTGGCAGGGCTGCCATCTGCCTTCCAGGCCATGGAGACGGTTGGCAGGTAGAAGCCATTTATCAGACACACCAATGTAACCTTGTTGTCTTTGAGCTGATCAGGAGAGGGTGCAAAGAGACCGACGGTGGGAGTAGCCTTGGGCTGACCTGTGGGGTTGGACAGGGGTGGAGAGGGTGAGGGAGAGGGGTATCAGTTGCCTGTGTCCATCTGGGGTGTCACTGACCTCAGGGTATAAGCAGAGGTCTTGGGGCACAAAACCTTGGTCAGGGGATCTTGTTCAAAGGCAAGGTCCTCGGCAGGAGGGTAGCTCTGGGTGTTTGACCTATGCCTGCCCCATACCTGTCCTCTCTATTCAACTCCCTTTGACCAATGCCTGTACCCACCCACAAACCCAAGAGACAGAGGGCAGAATTTACTCTGCTGCTGTAAGCAAGTACCCATGGGGGCAAGAGTGACACCAGCAGACTGTGGGGGGACAGAAACCCAGTAAAAGTATAGCAGCACCATCTGCCCCTCTAGTCCCCCCAGGCCCTGACCTCATATAGAAGCCCCAGGTCACAGATCTGAGTGAAAGAGTCCTGAAGGACAGGGCCCAGAGTCTTACAGAGAGCTTGGCCTCCCTCTCAGACACTGAGCCTTTGCTATGGCCTTGGCTCCTTCTGACCTCCTGACAGTGCCTTCAAAGTTTAGCTGACCCCTCAGCCCATGAGGTGAGGTCTCAGACTCTCCTGTGGGGTCCACCTGGGGGGAAATTCCGATTCCTCTCTCTGAGGGACTCTAGGCCCTGTCCTGCAGTTGCCTTGTACCCAGACCTGTGTCCTGGGGCCTCTTTCTGGGGTCAGGGCCATAGGAAAGGAGCGGCATATGGTGCCTGTCTACTACTCCCGGTTTCTCTCCCTCCACTAGTGTCTTTGCTAGTGTCACCCCAACCCCACCGGTCCTTGGTCACAGCAGCAGTGTTCACACTGTGGACTCTTCCTTCTGTCTCTGGGGTTTATGGGTGGAGTAGCCTGAGTCTGAGGAGGCCCAGGGACCACCTTTCCCCAATATCCTCTGTCTTGATGACCTTCACCTGACCTCCTGTGCTCAGAGCCTTCTCCCCTCCTCCATCTGAAGATTTCCTGAGTTCCAGGCTGGCTCTGAGCTCTGCCTTGATAGCCCTGGGCCCTGGGTGCCTCCCACTTCCCACGTCTTTCTTATCTTTGAACCTGTGTCCCACAGACCAGGAGTCCCAGCCCTAAGCCTGGAACCTGTGTTCCCCAGCTTTCTCCCTGCAGGTTCTAGGTCCTTGTAATGTCTCCTTGGGGGTCACTCCCTCCATGTCCTTTGTCTCTTCTTCCCCCTGAAATGGGGCCCAAGTGGCCCCCACACAAAGCCGGTCTGACAGCCAGTTTGACAAGGGAGAAAGCATGACAAGTCCTAGGGACCCAAAAATGCCCTGAAACACTGAGACACAGACAGACAGAGAAACAGACCAAAAGAATGTTCCCCAGATATACAGTGACATTGAGTCACAGTTGGTCACACTGTCCTTTCCCCTGGTTCTCCCATCAGAGGGGAAGTGTGGAGGCATTGTGGGCTGTGAACAGGTAGAGTGGGGTCCTGACCCCAGAGCTGGGTCCAGAGAGAGAGTTTGCGCACAGCTTCGACACGATACACAGTAAACAGCAGAAAATTGTCCAAAACTTTGAGGAGAGGAGGGCAGGAAAGGGAGGAAGAGACTCACCTAGGACGGTCAGCCGGGTCCCTTCGCCGAAAATCCAACACTGTGTCACAGGCTCATCCAAAAACCCCTCCCTGGGAGTCCCACAGGCCCCACCTGCAGCTGAGGGGGAAGGTGGGCCACTGCCCCAGGGGCCATCTGCTCAGCAGGGGGACAGTATGACCTCCACCCTCACCCCACAGGTGACAAGACAGGTGACATCCTGTAACCAGAGGTATGCTCCCTGGAAACCCAGGATCCCTGAGGAAGTCGGTGTCTTGGATTGGCTTTTCCCAGGGGCCATGTGCCAGGAACAGGAATGACTGTGTTGGAGGCATTTGTGTCGCTTAAGAGTGACTACTTCTGGAAGAGGATGGGTGGCTTCTCCTCAGCAGACTTGACATATCTATCCCTGATCTGTGGTTGAGACAATGGGTAGCACAGGGGTGTCCTCCTCCACCCCAGGGAGTACGGGCTTCCTAGGAATGCAGTGTCCTGAGAACTTTCCTCTTGCCCCAGGCCTGAATCCAGGAGTAGCAGCCCTGCCATTCCCAGGGTTTTCCTGCTTGTCATGGGCCTATCCAGTAAGTCCTGGCTGATCCCTGTGGGAATTTCCAGCCTCGTCTTCCAGTTTAACCTTGCAGCACCCACTGGGTCCCCTCAATCTGGTCTCACACTGGGTGGGTTAAGTGTGAAGTGGTTGTCATTGCCTTGCTCCAATGGGACACATTACCGAGTGTCCCAACTAGGATCTCCCACATCTCCTGCCAACAGACAGGAGTGGGAATGAGACATGATGAGGTGGAACATGTCACCACAGAAAGCAGGAGCCGTGGACGTTGCCTGCAGTCATGAAAGTGGACCCAGGTGCCACCCCAAGAGGCTCCAGCTGGGCAGATGTGCAATTTTGGCTTCATTTTGTCACTAGCAGTGTGGCCACATGTCATCATCAATAAAATTTGATGACAGTGGATTCAGACACATTTATTTAACTCATGTATTGAGTTAGCACAACCGTCTTATTCAGAGTTCAACATGGCAGTGAGCATTACTGCTTGTTTACCCCGGGAGGCTGGCAGGGCACTGCCTCACCTCTGTGCAAGTGTTTCCTTCCTGGAGCATAACACACCAGTTTTTAATTACAGCCACAGCCCTCCCCACTTCACGGACACACTGCAGCCCCTATAAGAAGGGCATGACACGGAACATGGAGCCTCCTCACTCCTGCTCATCTGACCGATGATGCTAAATGAATGACAAGCCGGCCTGGGTGTCTGTGCTGAAAGCAGCCAGTCTCCCTAGGAAGAAGTTTCGCCTGTGTCCATCCTGAACCCTATTAAGCGTCTCCATGCAAGAACTTTTCAGGAAGAGCAGATGCAGACAGAGGCATTAGGTTCTAGCTCAAAGGGGCAAAGTCTGTCCCTGGTCTGGGAAGGACCTAGAAGCAGCTCTTAGCTCCAGCAGCTCCTGCCTTGCCAGGAAACTCTAGACCCATCTGGGAGATTCCAGAGGGTTACAGTGGGGCCTAAAAACACATGCACCCGTCACCCATTCAAACCTTCTTGAAGTCCCATACAGGTATAACTAAAGAAAGCCCCCAAAATATCATTTGTGAGGGATTTGTTGAGACCTCAATTACTTTTGGTATTAAGGAATGCCAGTGATTTTTGTGTGCATGTGATGATGTTTTATTTACTTGTAGGTCTATATCTCTCCAAGACAGACATGGGGTATCCATAGGTGAAAAGGTATGATGTGTGGAATTTGCATTTAAATGTCCAGTGAGGGAGGGGCTCTTCAAAAATGTCCAGTGAGGGAGGGGCTCTTCAGCTGTGGCCAGGTCAGAGTTGTCTCTGCATTGCTCCTTCGGTGAGTTGTGTGATCTGAACACACAGATCTTAGGTGGGGTCACTTTTATGCCTCCCTCTCCTTACTGTTGTTTTCAACATTCTCCACAGTATCAACCTTAACACACACAAAGGAGGCTGTCCTTGAGGCAGCCACTGGGAATGGGGGGACCCTGGCATCACACCCAGCAGGACTACAGATTTGGCACCCTGGAGTGTCGGTTATCACCTGTAGGAAATGAGCCCAGACTGGCGTAAGCCTCTTGCTAATCCATAGCCTGGGCTTGGTGTAGAAGTGGTGATGAAGGAGCACCAGGAGGTCCCCTTTCTCGGCCCTATTGTGACTCCAGAACTCTCTGAACTCACCCAGAATGAGAATGAGAAAAAGCACCAGCTCCACTACAGAGGGGGTGTCCATTGATTGTCCGGGGAGCCAAGAGGACACTCAGTC
Source organism: Otolemur garnettii (assembly GCF_000181295.1). Lineage (NCBI taxonomy): Eukaryota > Metazoa > Chordata > Mammalia > Primates > Galagidae > Otolemur > Otolemur garnettii. Next base: position 238,948 of record NW_003852696.1, read on the forward strand.
TTTGCAGATTCTGTCTTTGGCCTGTTCTGGAAGTAGAAACAGGGTGGCCTCTGGGGTCTCAGGGCACTGAGGACCTAGAGACATGGTGGGCACTGACCTTGCCTGCTGTCAGGAGCCCTGGGATGAGTCTATCTCTGACAGGAGTCAGGAGGTGCATGTGGGCAGGGGAGGCTGAGCCACAGTGAGCAAAGGAAGCAGTGGGGCCGGAAGGCAGGAGGGCTTGGAGGTGCTGAGTCCCCTTGGAAGCCTGACCTCAACTTAGCTCACAGCGCATACTACTCTGCCCTGGCCTAGTGTCACTCTGCCCAGCTCTTCCCAACTGCCACTCTGAGTGAGTCTCTTGGACAAGCAATAGGTGCTCATTCTGTGCTAAAGTTGGTGCCTTTTCTCATTTGCCCAATTATACCACGTCCTCCCCTGTTTCAGCCTGAATGTCCCCAGGTGACATGCACAAACCAACCATAAATGGAGCCCTTTGCCTGATTTAGTGATCCAGATTTCCCAGGATAGCGATTCCAGCTCCAGGCTAGTGGTAACCTTGAGCTTAGCCATGGCGCCACTCTAATCTCACCCCACACAGAACCCAACACTTATGCACATCAACTTCACCTCGTGTTCCCCAAACTGGCTCCAAGGAACACTGGAAGTTTTCGAAGTATTTTGGGTCCAAAGGTAGAAAAGGGGAAACATCACATCAAACTATTTTTGCTGCAGGACTTATCAGTGCACTTACCTAGCCGTTTAAGAGGGTGCAAGTCTAAGAAACACAGCTGTATGTGCTTTCTCCAAATTTTTTTTATAATTTCTTGGGGGTGGCATAAGTATGCCCCTTTCACGCATTAAATACTATCCTGAGTGATCTCCCTTGTGTCTGTTCCTGCTGAGTTGTGGCCTTGAGTCAGAGTGTCTTTCCCTATTGTCTCTGTCTCTACCCACAGCTGGGCTCTTGAGTTCCTCAGATATCCCCTGATGCCTCTCTCAGGGATCCCCCTGTTCCCCTTCCTTTCCAGGTGAGCAAGGACTGTGTCCCTGGATCATGTCAAGGAACAGTTTCTTGCCTGGGATCAAAGTTCCGACCAGGGCAGGGAGCTCATCTGGGTACCTAGTAGTGTTTTGAGGGAAGAACCACGTGGGCATGGGATGTCATCAGGAACTACCCCTGCTCCATGCTGTGACCCTTCATTCATTCCACAGACACAAACAGATACGGAGGGAATGTTGGAGCTGCTGGCAGATCTGTGATTAGTCTTTATTGAGGAGACATAGAATCGGTGTGAAATCCACCTTGACAGAGTTGGTGCCAACCTGATGGGACAGAGGTGAGTGAACAGACTGCTGTTGGCTGAAAAAGGCCCAGCTAGCAAGAGGGCCAAAGATACTGAGGGTGTCTCACCTGGGCCCCTTTCCCACTGGGTACCAGAATTCTCCCACTAAGAACATGGGAGAAATGTCAGATCAAACATGATGCAAGAAATAATGAGGTGCAGCAGGGTTTCCGACTGAGGTTGAGGGCATTTATGGAGGGTTTATAGGGTGTAGGGGGAAGGGAGAGGATGACCTGGGTAGGAGAGGACACCCCTCTCCTGGGATCCTGCAGCTTTAAGCCCCTATGGCTGGGGTGGGGGCCTAAGCACATTCTGCAGTGCTCACTGACTTCTCCATGGTGTTGCCCTCATGTGTGGGCTGTAACACAATGAGAGGACATCAGGCTTCTGGCAGAAGCTGGGTGCAGCAACAGGTCCCTGCCATGGTGCCCAGCAGGGCTACTGTTGATCTGGCCATGGGGCATCTCAGTGTGCATCTCCATGACAAGGGTTCACACAGGTGCTGTGGACACAAGCACCCTGGAGGCTCTGAGGACCCAGATAGTGGGAAAGTCCACCTCTAGGAGGCTGACCTAGCCCGTTGTCAGGACCCATGCAGTGACTATGTCCCTGATATCAGTCAGCAGGTGCATGAGGGGTGTGGACATGAGCAAGGGGGGCTGAGGAGTCAGGCCAACAGGAGAGTCTAGGAATGCTGAGTCCCTTCAGAAGCCTGATATTGACAAACCGTCAGTCCACACTACTCTGCCATGACCTGGTGTCACTTGGTGCGACCACTCCTCCCGACAGGCTATGGGTGCTCCTCCCATCCTGGGTTCTGTGCCTTTACCCATTTGCCTGATTTCTCTATGTCGGACCCTGATGCAGGCGGAGTGTCTCTGCCCTCCATCCACAAACTCAAAGCATTATGGGCCTGAATTTACTGGTTTAGTGGTCCAGACACCCCAGGATTCAGATTCTGGGTCCAGGCTTGTGGGAACCTTGGGCCTAGTCATGGTCCCACATCCATCTCCTATGACACCAACCCTCTCTGCTGGCCTCACACTCATACCTTCTTCCCCAAACTGCCTTACAGAGTATTATGGGTGGTCAAAGGGAACCTGAGTGACTCGGGAGAAGCTGGGATTCATCATAGTAACAGTTTGAGCACAACAGGACTGGTCCCCAGCACCCACTCAGAATGTGGGACAAATGTCAAAATAAATATGAGATAAGAAATAATGAGGTGAAGCAGGTTTTGACTGGCAGTGAGGGTTATTTATTGAGGGTTTACAGGGTGCAGGAGGAGGGGCCAGGATGACCTGGGTGGGAAGGGAGCCCCCACCCCTAGGATCTACAGCTCCAGGCCCCCATGGCTGGGGTGGGGTCCAGGGCCCTAAGCACATTCTGTAGGGCCCACTGTCTTCTCCTCGGTCTTGCCCTCGTGGGTGACCTGGCAGCTATACTTGCTGCGACTTTTCCACTG